>NC_058406.1:168789271-168890639 GCF_002201575.2 Neomonachus schauinslandi
TAAGTAATGTTGTATGCTAGAAGACAGTAGAAAAGTATCTTCCAATCTGAGGGAAACGGATTTACCTAGTATGTTATACCTGGTCACAAATTCAATCAGGTGTGAGGATTCGGTAGAGATATTTCAGATGGTGAAGGTCTAAAAAAATCTGTCATTTGTATACCCTTTGGAAGCAACTGCAAGAGGATGAAGTTCAGCAGAACGGGGACTGAGTCAAGAAATAAGAACTAACCCAGGGAGCAGTTAGACTAAATCAGAGCAGGCTGTGGAGAAAGATCGCCAGGGGAAAAAATAAGAATAATAATGAAAATCAGATTTTTTGAAAAACTGAACCGAGAGGTTACCCAGTGTATTTGAGTATCTGAAACAACTTTGCTATTTGTACATTTAATCAATCGATTGCAGCATTTGGCAGGGGGGGACTCAGAATTACATACATGGCAAACTGAGCAAATATGATTTAACTACAGGTTAAACGAAATGTGAGAAGATAATTATAATAACATTACTTAGCTCAGGACTGAACTGTATGTACATAGGTATAATAATGCAGACACTGACTATTTACTGATCAAAACTGGTGCAACAGTTACTGAGAGGAAGAAGAGGGAGGTGGCGGGATTCAGAAACCCGAATCCACTACCTTTGTAACTGTTGGTTGTTACATTGTCTAAATCATTGTCTAAATTTGTCTAAATCATTTGTCTAAAATTGCTAAATCAAAAAGTAGCAGCATAAGCGTATTATTTAGAAACATGAAGATATAAATAAGGGAAACAGCTGAAAAAACTGAAAGTGGTTTTTTTCTCCTCTGGGAAGCATAACCCAGAGGGACAGCAGAGGACTGCTTTTTTTAAATACAATTAGATTTTTTTTTAATTTACTTTGTAATCTAATTTGATATAATCATATTTTTTAAAAGTCAGAGATTTCAGTTTCCTTTCCTATGTCATTCCCTCTTTGTTATGGAGTAAAATAACCAAAAAGAAGAGAGAGAAAAGATATTTTATCTGAAAAATAAATATAAATGCTGTATATTCATTTCTTGTGTACCAAAGCATTCATGGATACTCATAATCAAGGATGGGGCTTAGATTTGGTTAGTGCTGCTGGGAATATGAGGTTAGAATCACAGAAGTTTGGGGCACCTAGGTGGCTCAGTCAGTTAAGCTCTGCCTCGGCTCAGGTCATGATTCTGGGGTCCTGGGATCTGCTTCTCCCTCTCCCTCTGCCACCCCCCCTGCTTGTGCTCTCTCTCTTTCAAATAAATAAAATCTTAAAAAAAAAAAAAAAGGAATGACAGAAATTTATGTATGTGTGTTTTGTTGTTAGAGTATCTTCATATTTGGGGATAAAGCTAAATTATAATACTTTGATTTTTTTTTTTGTAGTATTTCCTGTGTCACATTGATACTTGTAGAATGATTTAGGATAATGTCAAGTTTATTTAATAATGACTTGTTCTCTGTAATTTAATGTACAACTTGTGAAACGCTTTATTTTGTTATTTTTAGGATCTTAAAACTTCAAGGGGTCTATTTGAAGAAATGAAGAAAGCAGCAAACAACAATGCTGTACAGGTAAATAACTTTCTCCTAAGAAATTACATTCAATTAACTTGCTATTTTATTTCAGGGTAGCTACGATGCTGTCATTTTTGCTGTGTAAGAACTCTCTTTAAAATACTTAATAATAGACTAACGCAAACAGAGAATTTAGGAGTACTGAATAGACTGCTGTTAACAAAAGGGTTTCTAAAGATGATGTTAAGAAAGAAAAACTTCTTTTAAATAATCCAGAGAGCTGGAAAAATTAATCCATTTTGAATAGTTGTTTTCAAAGTTTGGTTTAATTTCTTTCTAGTGACCCTTTGAAAACAATTGAGAAAAAAGGTGAGAAAACAGAGCAGAATCTTTATTGTGTTCAGTGAGGACAGTTATTGTATTCTGCAGTAGAAATCCAGCTTCAGTTTTATTTTCTTCAGTTAGAAAATAAAATGTGTTTTGAAGATAAAATGTTTTTTAAGATTTTGACATATAACTTTCTATTTTAAATTTTCTACCATACTGTTTTAAAGTTTTAAGTGTATCTTTTTCTGTCCCTTGTGTTTGCAGTAGAAATAAACCATAATCATATTTTTTCTCCTTCTAGGTGATTGAATGGGTATTAGAAAAGACAAGCAAGAAATAACACGGAATCTTTCTCTTTGGACAATTATAAATTGGGCAGAGCTATTATTTGCTACTTCCTTAGTTTGAAAATTATAAACAAATTTCAAACTTTATTAAAAGAATAGATATTACATCTCTAAAGAATTTCATAAATATCCAATATTTATATAGTCTTGAGGATGCTCAGTTAATGTGTTCTTTAATTGTATACTTATTTTATAGTTTCACTATATTTTAATTTTTAAGGTTAATAATTTTATATACGTTTTTGAATTTTTACTCTTTGTTATTTAATAATTTCCAATAAATTGAAAATGTTACTTCTTTTCTTCTTGGAAAATGTCTTTGTTGGCAGACCTGTTTAAATTACTGAATTTCCAGTAAGGTATTGCCAGTGGCTTTTCTCATGTGACCCAACAGCATACTTAATCGGACGATTCCTGGTTTAGAAAATATTGGTAAAAAAATTCATACAGGTAGCCGTCTTCCCTTAGCCCTGCCCCAGAGCCACTGCTGTTGAAGCTATCAACGTTTATTTGGGATTAAAAACGAAGAAAGGGCAGAAATTGTGAAAATAAGATAGAGTAAAAATGACTAAGTAGAGACTGCCCACCTTTCCCATGGTCTAAAATCTGGGAAATGCAGAAAATACAAAACAGAGTTAAAAAAAAAAATTCCAACATTGCCTCACTATCTATATGTGACCACTGTTAATATATTTTTTAAAGATTTTATTTATTTATTAGAGAGAGAGCAAGCATGAGCTGGGGGGAGGAAAGAAGGAGAGGGAGAAGCAGGCTTCCCACTGAGCAGGGAGTCCGACTCGGGCTGGATCCCAGGACCCTTGAGATCAGGATCTGAGCCGAAGGCAGACGCTTAACCGACTGAGCCACCCAGGTGCCCCACCACTGTCGATATTTTAAAAATATATATATATTCCTCATATCAGTGAGATCATATGATACATGTCTTTCTCAGATTGACTTATTTTGCTCAGCATAATACCCTCCAATTCTTAATCTCAGGAAACAAACAGGGTTGCTGGAGTGGTGGGGGTTGGGAGGGATGGGGTGGCTGGGTGATAGACATTGGGGAGGGTATGTGCTATGGTGAGCACTGTGAATTGGGTAAGACTGTTGAATCGCAGATCTGTACCTCTGAAACAAATAATACATTATATGTTAAAAAAAAAAAAAGAAGATAGCAGGAAGGGAAAAATGAAGGAGGGGAAATTGGAGGGGGAGACGAACCATGAGAGACTATGGACTCTGAGAAACAAACTGAGGGTTCTAGAGGGGAGGGGGATGGGGGGATCGGTTAGCCTGGTGATGGGTATTAAAGAGGGCATGTACTGCATGGAGTGGTATATGCAAACAATGGGTGCATATGGGTGTTATATGCAAACAATGAATCATGGAACACTATATCAAAAACTAATGATGTAATGTATGGTGATTAACATAACATAATAAATAAAAAGTTAAAAAAAATATGTAATTATTTTTAGAATATTTTTAAAGTGGGGGTCATCCATATGTGTGTATGTGTGCTCATATGCATATGTGTATTAATTTATAGCCTGCTTTTCACTTAAAAATGTATCATGAATTTTATATCATGTATCATTTTAATTACTGCATAACACGAGGGAACCACAGTTTGTTTAACAAATCCTCTTTATTGGACATATAGGCTTACTTTTTCCCTATTATAAATAAAACTATAATGAATCTTCTTAATACATCACTAGTTATTTCCTTAGTATAACTTTTTAGGAGTGGAATTCGTGGGTCTTAAGATTGATGGTAATATTTCCAAATTGCCCTTCTGAGAAATGAGTTTGGACACAGACCAGGAGAGTCCCTGTTTCCTTTTTTTGATGACTGAAAATAGTGATGATGAGTATTTTATTTAGAATATATAAAGAACCTTTACAGTTTAATAATAAGACATTACCTAAGGGTTTTTTTTTTTAATAGGCAAGGAGTTGAAAAAACATTTCACAAAAGAAGATACAGGAATGGCAATAAACACATGAAAAGATGTTCAGTATCATCAATCATCAAGGGAAGGCAAATTAAAACCATAATGAGATGCCACTAAACACCCACTAGAATGGATACAATTTTAAAACTGATGATACCATGGTGACTATGTGGAAATCTCATGCCTTGCTGATGGGAAAGGAAAATGTTATAATATTTTGGAAAATATTTGACTTTCTTATAAAATTCAACTTAATACTTAGCATATGACTCAGCCATTCCCCTGTTTACCCAAGGTAAATTAAAATCTATATCATACAAAAACTTGAACCTAAATACTCATACCAGCTTAATTTTTTTTTAATTTGTTATTTAAATTCAATTTAGTTAACATACACTATATTATTAGTTTCAGGAGTAGAATTTAGTGATTTATTAGTTGCATATAACACCCAGTGCTCATTACATCAAGTATCCTCCTTAATGCCCATCACCCAATTACCCCATCCCCCTACCCACCTCCCCTCCAGCAACCCTGTTTGTTTGCTATAGTTAAGAGTCTCTTACGGTTTGCCTGCCTGTTTTCATCTTATTTTATTTTTCCTTCCCTTGCCCTATGTTCATCTGTTTTGTTTCTTAAATTCCACATATGAGTGAAATGATATGATATTTTTCTCTGACTGACTTGTTTTGCTTAGCATAATACCCTCTAGTTCCATCCAAGTCCTTGCAAATGGCAAGATTTCATGCCTTTTGATGGCTAAGTAATATTCCATTGTATACATATACCACATCTTCTTTATCCATTCATCTGTTGATGGACATCTTGGCTCTTTCCATAGTTTGGCTATTGTGGACATTGCTGCTATAAACTTTGGGGTGCAGGTGCCCCTTTGAATCACTATGTCTATATCCTTCGGATAAATAGTGTAATTGCTGGGTCATAGGGTAGCTCTCTTTTTAGCTTTTTGAGGAACTTCCATACTGTTTTCCAGAGTGGCTGCACCAGTTTGCAATCCCACCAACAGTGTAAGAGGGTTCCCCTTTCTCTGCATCCTCGCCAAGACCTGTTATTTCCTGATTTACTAGTAAGCCATTCTGACTACTGTGAGGTGGTATCTCATTGTGGTTTTGATTTGGATTTCCCTGATGCCAAGTGATGTTGAGCATTTTTTCATGTGTCTATTGACCATTTGTGTGTCTTGGGAAAAATGTCTGTAATGTCTGTTCATGTCTTTTGCCCATTTCTTGATTGGATTATTTGTTTTTGGGGTGTTGAGTTTGATAAGTTCTTTATAGATTTTGGACACTAGTCCTTTATCTGATAAGTCATTTGCAAATATCTTCTCTCATTCTGTAGATTGCCATTTAGTTTTATCAGCTGTTTCCTTTGCTGTGCAAAACCTTTTTATCCTGGTGAAGTCCCAATAGTTCATTTTTTGCTTTTGTTTCCCTTGCCTTTGCAGTTGTGTCTAGCAAGAAGTTGTTGCAGCTGAGGTCAAACAGGTTGCTGCCTGCATTCTTCTCTAGGATTTTGATGGATTCCTGTCTCACATTTAGGTCTTTCATCCATTTTGAGTTTACTTTTCTGTATGGTGTAAGAAAGTCATCCAGTTTCATTCTTCTGAACGTGGCTGTCCAATTTTCCCAACACCATTTGTGGAAGAGACTGTCTTTTTTCCATTGGACATTCTTTCCTGCTTTGTCGAATATTAGTTGACCATAGAGTTGAGGGTCGATTTCTGGGCTCTCTATTCTTTTTTTTTTTTTTTTTGATTTTATTTATTTATTTGAGACAGAGAGAATGAGAGGGAGGAGGGTCAGAGGGAGAAGCAGACTCCCTGCTGAGCAGGGAGCCCGATGCGGGACTCGATCCCGGGACTCCAGGATCATGACCTGAGCTGAAGGCAGTCGCTTAACCAACTAAGCCACCCAGGCGCCCCTCTGGGCTCTCTATTCTGTTCCATTGATCTATGTGTCTGTTTTTGTGCCAGTACCATACTGTCTTGATGATGACAGCTTTGTAATAGAGCTTGAAGTCCAGAATTGTGATGCTTCCAACTTTGGTTTTCTCTTTCAACATTACTTTGGCTATTCAGGGTCTTATCTGGTTCCATACAAATTTTATGATTGTTTGTTCCAGCTCTGTGAAAAATGCTGGTGTTATTTTGATAGGGATTGCATTGTTACAGTCTTTGGTTTAAAATCTAGTTTGTCTGATACAAGAATGGCTATTCCAGCTTTCTTTTGATGTCCATTAGCATGATAAATGGTTCTCCACCCCCTCACTTTCAATCTGGAGGTGTTTTTAGGTCTAAAATGAGTCTCTTTTGTAAGCAGCATATCGATGGGTCTTGTTTTTTTATCCATTCTGATACCCTGTGCCTTTTGTTTGGAGCATTTAGTCCATTTACATTCAGAGTAAGTATTGATAGATACGAATTTAGTGCCTTTGAATTGCCTGTAAAGTCACTGTACCTGTAGATTGTCTTTGTTCCTTTCTCGTCGTTGTTACTTTTGGGCTGTCTCTCCACTCAAAGGATACCCTTTAATATTTCTTTCAAGGTTGGTTTAATGTTCACAAATTCCTTTAGTTTTTCTTTGTCCTAAAAACTCTTTACTCTTCTTCTATTCTGAATGACAGCCTTGCTGGATAAAGTATTCTTGGCTGCATATTTTTCCCATTTAGCACGTTGAATATATCATGCCAGTCCTTTCTGATCTGCCAGGTCTCTGTGGACAGGTCTGCTGCCAGCCTTATGTGTCTACCCTTATAGGTTAAGGACCTCTTGTCCCAAGCTGTTTTCAGGATTTTGTCTTTATCTTTGAAATTTGCAAGATTCACTATTACATGTCAAGGTGTTTACCTATTTTTATTGATTTTGAGGGGGGGGTTCTCTGTGCCTCCTGGACTTGAATGCCTGTTTCCTTCCCCAAATTAGGGAAGTTCTGAGCTATAAATTGTTTAAGTAAACCTTCTGCCCCTTTCTCCTGCTCATCTTTTGGGACCCCTATTAGATGGATATTATTTCACTTTATGGAACTGCTGTGTTCTCTCAGTCACCTTTAATGATCTAATAGTTTTCTTTCTCTCTTCTGCTTCATTCATCCTTGTTTTATTATAGCCTTTACTTGGGACTACATGTCAGTAATAGCATTTTTAATTTAGGTCTGACTAGATTTTAGTTCTTTTATTTCTATAGTAAGGGGTTGTCTAGTGTCTTCTATGCTTTTTTAAGCCCAGCTAGTATCTTTATAATCATTGTTTTAAATTCTAGTTCTGACATCTTACTTATATCCGTGTTGATTATATCCCTGGCAGTGAGTACTACCTCCTGTTCTTTCTTTTGGGGTGAGTTTCTCTGTCTTGTCATTATGTCCAGAAAAGAAAAAAAGAAAGAGAGAGAAAAGACAAAAACTAACAACAACAACAAAAAAAACAAACCAGAAGAAACAAAACAAAAAACTAAATCTTGGGTGTGTTCTGGTCTGCTTGTTAAAAGAAACTAGATCTCAAAATAAGAAAGAAAGAGAAACTTATATATATATAGTATATATCTAATAAGTTGATATGTATTATTATATATTATAATATATAATTATACAATCATGTTAATATATAATAATGTATATATAATAAAATAAAAATAACATGTAGTAGTAATGCAATGATGGGAAAATATATATAACATATAAAAATTAAAATTAAAAAATAATAAAAATGAATTTAAAAAATAAGAAAATAACCGAAAAAATAATACTGAAAGACCAAAGAATAAAAGTACAAAGAATGCTACCTACTGTTTGACCCAGGACCTGAAGCTTTGCAGCCCTCTACAATCGGTAAACTTGGTGAGAGCCAGCTGTCCTTGCTGGTCCTCCGGAGGACGACTGTTGGTGGACTTGCCCTAGTGCAAATGCACCTGCAGTGTGTAGGGAGGCAGGGATCAGTGTAACCAGCTCTGGACTCCACTAGGTGGCGCTGTTTTGCTCCCTGAAGGGTTTCAGTGCTGCGGGGCGGGATGAATATGGAGGCGCCCAGCTCTTTAGCCCCAGAGCTGAAAGTTCATGCTCCCCACACTTCCTCACAGAAAAGCAGTCAATCACTCTTGTCTCCCTAGTTTCCGTCAGAACTCTGTGTTCACCTAGGCTATAACAGAGTTTTGCAACTGAGTTTCAAAACTCCAAAGTTTATGGACTCCTAGGCATGCACCCGTGCTGCTCCCCCCCGGGGAGAGGGAGGTCTCCCGGTGCTTCTGCCTCTTGCTGGGCCCCTGCCAGGAGAGCAGTCTCCCTACTGTGGAGCGATTCATGGTTTATGGCAACATAGAGCAGAATGCCGATGCCTAGACTCGCTGTTCGCAGCCGGCTTCCCTGCTCCTATGCTGGAACTCTGCCACACTCAGGCACCCTTGTTCTTTTTTTTTTTTTTTAAAGATTTTATTTATTTATTTGACAGAGAGAGACACAGCGAGAGAGGCAACACAAGCAGGGGGAGTGAGAGAGGGAGAAGCAGGCTTCCCGCAGAGCAGGGAGCCTGATGTGGGGCTTGATCCAAGGACCCTGGGATCATGACCTGAGTGGAAGGCAGACGCTCAACGGCTGAGCCACCCAGGCGCCCAGGCACCCCTGTTCTTGAGACCTCGGGGATCTTGAGACAATGCTGTCCCACCTGGGATTCTGCCCCACTTTGCCACCTGAGCACCCCCACTGAAGCAGACTTCTAAAAGTTCTGATTTTCTGCTCCACTGGTTATAATACTTTAGGGCAGCCTCCTTAAGCAGGCTCCCTCCCCTGCACTGTATCCTTGGCTATGTCACATCAGATTCAAGTCTCTGTACCTCCACCTTCCAAAAAATAGTTGCTTTTCTACTTGTAGAGTTAGAGCTTTTCTTTTCTCAGATCTCCGACTGATTTCTCAGGTGTTCAGGATGATTTGATAACTATCCAGCTGTACCGGAGGCACCAGACAAACTTAGGGCTCCCTACTCCTCCACCATCTTAGCTCCTCCTCGCCAGCTTAATTCTTTTTTTTTTTAATTTTTATTAAGTTCAATTAGCCAACATATAGTACATCATCAATTTTTGATGTAGTGTTCAATGATTCATTAGTTGCGCTCACCAGCTTAGTTCTCAGTAGCACCAAACTGCAAACAACCCAAAGGTACATCAAAAAGTGAATGGATAAACAAATTATAAACCATGTATATAATGGAATACTACCTATCAATATAAGAGGACAAACTAAAATAGGCAGCCACAGGGATGACTCTCAAAATATGCTGAGAAGAAAATGCCAGATATATGAAATTATAGAAAAGAGAAATACAGAGTCACAGGAAGCAAAAATGGTTTCCTGGGGCCAGATGTTGGAGTGACTGAAAGTGGTACAAGGAACCTTTGTGGTGATAGAAATGTTCTATATCGTTCTTGTGATGGTGGCTACACTGCATACACATTTATCAAAACTGCTCAAACTGTATGCTTGCAGTTGCATCTGTATAACATGGGTACTAGAGTGTTCTCTGCTACTTAATAAAATCACTCTGTGTTTATTTCCTTTTAAAATACCATTGTCCTATCAAAGTCTCCACTTTGTTCATATTCCCAGATAATTAGTAGTAGAGGAATCCTAGATCCAGTCTACTTGATTAAATTTGTGTATTCTCTGCTTTATTAGGTTGAACTGTATGAAACTGCTGATACCCAACCATTTTTGCCCTCAAAATTTTGAGTCACCAAATACAGTTTCCAAAAGCACTGTACATTTGCTGCAGCTTTGTTTGCTGCATGAGGCCAGTGAGCCTTAGGAGGTGAGTGGGTGGTGAAGGGTGGGAGGTGAAGCTGTGTGGAGAGAGGCAAGGGACACCAGATGTATCCTTGCCAAGAAAACACAGTAACTCCCATCTGTGTTTTGGAGATTTTGTTTTGTTCCAGTTACATCCCCAAAGTGAACCAGTTATTGTGACTTGGAAAACTTTTTAGGTCATTTCAACTGATCAGAGAAATTGGTTCCTAAACTTTTAGATGCCTTACCAGCATCATCTCCACATTGTCTACCTCATGGGCCTGAATTCCCGACTAAAAAGTGGTTAAAGATATTTCAAATAAATCTGAAAGTTGGCACAAAGGAGAGACCTAAAAAGTCCAGAAACTTAGGTCAATTTTTGACGTTTTGAGCCAGGAACTTCCAGCAAATAGCATTTAGTATAAGCTAAGCCCCCGGAAGAAGAGCGGGCTGGGCTGGGTACAGCCGCACCTACTTTGGAGCTCTGCTCCCCACGAGGAACCCCGCAAAGCAGTTGTTCTGCCTTTACATAGGGGAAGCATCACAGGGACCTTCCAAGGGAAATGGGAAAGAGGGCAGAGGCTGGGCTCAGACATCAGCTATGCCGGGGCGTTATTTACCGGTGCTGGGAACAATGCTGAAAGCTCAGGCTCTTTAAAATGAGAAGTTTAGAAGGAGGCCCTTGCAGGAGGGAAAGGGGGAGCCACTGGGCCCAACCAGCTGAGCTGTGTTCTGCAGAGATGGTACGTTTGGCAACACTGTTGCCTGCAGAAGCTGGAAAAGAAGTTGTACTTAATGAGCTCATGGATTCTTCAGGTTATTTCTAGGCAGAATGTTAAAAAAAAAAAAAAGTGACAGTGGGCCATTTGTTTGCTAATTTAGCTGAATACGGTAAGATGCAGGAAAAGATAGATGAGCCAAAGAAGGAACTGGGTGGCTTTCCAGCATTTAGAGGCGATCCTGAGGGCTGAGGGCATTCTGAATCCAAAAATAAAATGGTTTCTCACTTCCAACATCTCGAATGGCAAAAGTTTCTAAAGGAAACAGATCAAACCTAAGGTTGCTTATGTAATCCTTTATTAAGACCTTAGAAATATTTACAGTTAGTGATTTCAAAGTAGACCCTCTCAGCTAGACAGAAGGGCTTTTAAGAATCAGGGGTGGCGTTGGACCACAGGCACGCTGACACCCAAAGGGAAGAGAAACCTGTCCTGAAAAAGAACTGTGGGTGTGGCTTTCATCTAAGGGACTAGACTAGAACCAGATACATAAAAAGCCTACAACGTATATTTTTGAGATGTAATTCACACATCATAAAACTCACGCTGTAAAATGGATAATGCAGTGGGTTTAGTACACTCACAAAGTTGTGCAACCATCACCGCTGTTTCCAGAACATTTTCATCCCCCCCCCAACAGACCTACCATTATCTACTAGCAGTCGTTTCATATTCTCCCTCCTCCCAGCCCCTGGCAAACAGTAATCTACTTTATGTCTCTACAGATTTGCCTCTCCCGGACATTTCACGTAAGTTGAGTCATACAGTTCATGGTCTTGTGTGTCTGGCTTCTTTTTCTTAGCGTGAGGTTTTCAGGGTTCAGCCGTGTTGTAGTATGTGGCAGTGGCTCATCCTGGTTTAGAGCCGAATATTTCATTGTGTGACTCAGCCGTGTTTTGTTTATCATCAACTAATGGACATCTGGGCTGTTTGCACTTTTTGGCTATTCTGAATAATGCTGCTATGGACATCTGTGTACAAGTGTTTTGTGTGGACATAGGTTTTCCATTATTCTTGGGTATATGCCTAGGAATAGAATTGCTGGACTATAGGGTAACTCAATGTTTAAACTTTTTGTTTTCACCATTTTCCAAAACAACTAGCTGTACCATCTGACATTTCCTCTGGCCATTAATGTATTAGGGTTCCAAATTCTCAACATCCTTTCTAATACTTGTAATTATTTGTCTTTTTGACAAATGATATGAAGTGTGAGGTGGTATCTCATTGTGGTTTTGATTTGCATTTTCCGGATAACTACTAATGTTGAGCATCTTTTCATGTGCCTGTTGGCCATTTACACATCTTCTTTGGAGAACTGTCCACTCAATTCCTTTGACCATTTTTAGTTGGATTATTTGTCTTTTTGTTGTTGAATTGTCAGAGGTCTTTATATATTCTGGATTCTAGTCCCTTATCAGATATATGACTTGTATTTTTTCCCGTTCTGTGGGTTATCTTTTCACTTTATAGTTTTATCTTGTATATTTAGGTCTGTGATCCATTTGGAGTGATTTTTTGTGTAGGGTATGACTAGGTGCTGACACTGTATGTGGAATGTCCAATTCCAGGGCCCCGAGAGTGAAGAAGAAAAGGGAGAAGAGGTGGGGACGGCAGGCAAGCAAAGCAGGTGATCCATTACTCACTGGCCACTGCTTCCTGAGGTCCAAAGAAACACAGCCAGTCCCCCAGTAGGTGTGTTCTCAGTCACAGGGAGTGTCTCAGGATACATGGTGTATGCTGAAACTATGTCTCAGGGAAGTACACAAGAAGAAGGAAGAAGAGAGTTATTTTCCTGCTTGGCTCCTTCCTATTATCTCCTGTTGGGCCCCACAAAGCCTTAAATCCTGTATAGTCCTAGACTGCTCAGGTCGTTCGTGGCTGCTCAGGACACCAGTTCTTATGCCCTACGGTGTGTGGCTTTTCATCCAAATCTGGAATTGATGGCAAAACCCAGAGATTCAAGTGTGCATCTCCTTAGCCTGGCCGCCTGGTGGTGATACCCAGTGGACACGGAGGTTGGAGGGGCAGTGTTTCTGAGCAACGGTGGGTTGGCCCTCAGTGGCAGAAACACTCAGGTCAAGCAGAGCCGGCTGTGGTGGGGCCTCAGGTTGGGACAGCAGCCGAGCGTCTCAGACACAAGACAGTGGCCAGCAGTAACAGCCTACGTGCGCTCAGGATTTTTTAAAATTGCTACTTCCTAACTGTAAGGTAAAGAAGTTTTAGAAAAGGAAAATAGTGATAATAAAATAATATGTGCTTCAATTTGGAGATGCTGGGGTACAACCACACTAAAAGATAAAATAACTCCGATTCAGTGTGAATGAGGCACATATAAAAGTAGTCCGGTTCTGTTTCGACGACTCGAGTCCCATATACACACTGGCTACGGGAGACTTGCTTTGATAAAATGTTTTATAAAATGCCCCGAACAAACCAAAAACACAGTCTTCCTTCCATATATGTGGTAGTTGTATACCTAGAAAATTCAGAATGTATTGAATCAGTCAAAAAATGTTTTCATATGTAAAATGTAGTCAGGGTCTAGGCTCAGATAATTATGGGTTTCACCTGCACGACCAACTCAGAGGACAAAACAGTTGTGTGGGAAACGGTCCCATTGGATTTGGGGACTGTCCTCCCATTGCAGGAAGTCTAGCAGCTGTGGCTCTTGTTGAGTAAATACTAAGCGTGCCCCCACCCCCCAGCATAGTGGTGGCAAAACAACGCTAGCCCAGATTTCCAAAATGCCCTGGCAGGTGCTGCTCTTCCTGGAACTACTTTTTAAACAACACGTGGAATACATATCTAATGTATCCGTGTTTTTATCTGCATTTTGCAGAAGTTGCATTTAAGAACTTTGTCCACAGTAGTACTTAGAGATGGATCATGGTGACATTGCAGAACTAGTGTGTCTGTGTGCTGGGATTTATTTAGCTATTGATGGTCTTATTGACCTTTTTAGCTTCTTGTTGCAACTAATGCTGCCAACATGATCCTCATATATGTTAGTCTTTGTGCACTTTTATCTCCAGGATAAATTCTTAGAGTCAAAATGTACATGTATTTTAAAATTTTTATAGATATTGCCAGATTACCCTCCAAATTATTGCCAAATGTATACCTACCCATGGCTGTGTAAGTAAATGCCAGTTTTCCCATCACTCTCCACCACTAGGTATTATGGAGAGTTTCAATCTTGGCCAATTGGTTCCTTAAAGATAAAAAGAAGGAATTTTAGGTGTCCTATTTAAAGCCATTTTCAGATCATTTTCTATTTCCTAATAGCCCCCAGCCTTGATAGGCCTTTTTATTCTATAGGACATTCATGTGGAAAAGAGATCGGACTTCCAGTGTTTTCTAGGGTAGAACAGGGTCATGACTGAAAGGCAGATCTAAGTTTGGGCTCTAATATCAGAACTTTGCAACAACTCCCACCATCCAGCAGTGGAAGGACCTGCGTTGGGAGAGAAGGAGCTCCCACCCCATCACGGAAAACTTTTGATTTCAGGCAGAATGAACAACTGTAAGGGATGCTCAGGAAGAGGTGCCTGAGTTCAGTGGAAACACATACAAGGTCGGCATTTCCCCAAATGTATGCGGGATGACTCTAGGTGGTACAGAATTTTTTAAACATTAAATTGGTGTATATTCATTTTTATGTATATACTGTGTTGCTATGTTACTAGCAAATCAGATACCCTAAGATCCTAAGGTAGTATTGCTAAAATTATAAATAAACTTCGAGCACTAATGGGTTGATGACCTCTGAAGTCTCTTCAAAAGTGAGATTCTACAGATCTAAATGTAATCCCAATTTTCAAATAGTAAAAAGACTTCTCAGCCATAGACTGACATTAATTATAAGCCACTGGAACACAAACCAAGTTGTAGTACTACAGAGAACTTGAGTATTTGGAGCTTGGTGTACAGGTCAAATCCCGTGAAAATTTAGTTAAAAATGAGAGCCAAGATCCCTAAGCCCCAGATGCAGACCTGAAATTATACGCACCCCCCCCCCCACACACACACACCAAATTTTCTAGTGGCATCCCCTTTACCCATTAGCCCCTTCCAGAGCTGGTCCTGGAGGAAGAGAATAGCAAGTGGTGTCTTCACACTCCCTCTGTGGCTGTCATGAAACCACCAGCCAGTCCACCAAACTCAGAGATGAATATTTATTTAATATCACATACATGATATCCATGGTGCTATAAACATAGGCACATTTTTTTTTTTTAAGATTTTATTTATTTATTTGACAGAGAGAGACATAGCGAGAGAGGGAACACAAGCAGGGGGAGTGGGAGAGGGAGAAGCAGGCTTCCCGCTGAGCAGGGAGCCGATGCGGGGCTTGATCCCAGGACCCTGGGATCATGACCTGAGCCGAAGGCAGATGCTTAACGACTGAGCCACCCAGGCGCCCCTAGGCACATTTTTTTTTTAACTCAACGTACATTCAAATATTACTCCCTCACCCCAGTCCACTCCAATCCCCTCAAGATGGAATCCCTAATATTTGTAAAAGAAAGGCTCTGCTCGTTCATTTCGGGTGAATGCATTGTTCAGCATTTTAACTACATCAACCGAAAGAATTAATTAAACGCCTCTACCTGGGTGTTTTTAAGAGGTTGATGGTTTTTCCACTTAGTTCAAGTCAGAAAAGAGATTGCTAACTGTATTCCTATTGGCCTTCTTTAAATCCCTGGGATGCTTAAGGCTCACCTCATCTACCAGCGAATGGGTGGCTTGCCACTAAGTACAGATGAAACATCAGCCATTTGTATTGATTTGGCCTTAAAGGGACAAACGTGAATTTAATAATTCATTGATTCAAATAAGAAATGGATTAAGCACAGAGCAGACTGGACAAAAACAAATTCCCCAAAATGAATCAGTTGATTCACTGACTGTACCCAGGCATGATCCAGACGTCTGTGTGTCATTCACAACATTCATAACACACATGAAGACAAGATTAAAACCTACAGTGTAAAATCATTATGTAATTTCCTCAATTCAGAACAAGGAAAAATGAGTATTTGAAATTGATTCATCATAGCCACTCTGATATGATACACTTAACTATGAAGGAAAAAACAAGGATTCATATACACAATTCTCTTAGTAAAACTGTCTACTTCTTGCTAATACATTTTAATTCAGAAAATGCATTAATTTATTCAAATGTATTTTTTCTAAAATATAAATATTTAAATTAAGTTTTTATAAATGCAGAGAATGTAATTTGTTGACCCCCACCCATTTATTAATCAGTCTAAAACATAAGTGATGAAGAAATATTTGTAATTATCATTTTAACTTTTCTATAAATATAGAATAGGATCTTTGCAATTTAATTATAAGTAACTCATACTTCATGTAGTACTGAGCACCTTAAATTACATATTGTTGAATTGAACTATTGGCATTAACATATGTATTTTAATGTTATTTACAATGCATAATTCTCTTGTATAACAACATTCCAGTGCCTTCGAAAATATGTAATGAAAGAGTGCAGTATAATTTATAAATGCATCAAAGCTTTCCTATAATATTCAGGGTGGGACTTCACTCTTCAGCATTTTAAAATGGGAAACCAAAAAAAAAAAAAAAATCAGTGACCTAAAGCTGTGCTTCCCGAAGTGTTTTTTTATTTATTTTATTTTATTTTATTGTAATCTCTACACCCAACATGGGGCTTGAACCCGAGGCTCCTGAGATCAAGAGTCACATGCTCTACCGACCGAGCCAGCCAGATGCCCTGTTTTTGTTTTTTTAAAACACTTGCTTCACAAAATGCTCTGTCAGAAAGGAGCTCTGTAAGTACACAGGATCCCCCCTTGAAGAATTACAATGTGTACATTAAAGTCTTTGAGGAGGCCCACGATCATGAAATCTGTTTCTTACCTCCATATTTAACACATTTTTGATCATCAAACCTCATTCTCACCACCACCCCCTCCCCAAAACACCTCTAAGTCAATGCCCTTTGGAACTAGTGTTACATGATACATACTTTGGACGCTGCTTTGTAACTCAATAAACATATGTGTCTCAGTGGGCAAAATTACATTCCTTTAAAACAGTTTCACTTTTAAAAGCTCTTTGCATGGGTATTTGCTGAAGGACAATTCTGAAAAAAACACACAGATCAAATCCAGAGCATTTGTTTATATAAACTACAGGGGAAAGAAGAGTTGCAAATGCTTACAGAAACTCTAGAGCTAATTTTTAAGGTTCCAGGAAGGTGACTCCAAAATCAAATAATATAGGTGTCTTTTGGTGAATTTGTATTGAAAGGTAAAAATAAAAGCGTTAAATCAGTAATACACTCTATGTTGTCTAAAAATATTCTTGTAGAAAAATAATCAGGTCGTTATATTATTTCCCTGGAATGCCTAAGAGCTGTGGATACTGTCAGAATTATATGAGGCTGCTCTAGGACTGGTTTGAAAATGCATGCATACAAGCAAGGCAGAAACAAGGGTCAATGAATTGCTCAGTACTTCCACTGAAAACCACGGAATGGGGACAATTGTTAACCACATGTGAGTTGTTTATATATATGTTATATATATGAGATATATATGTTACATATACATCTCAAATGACAATCTTTTAAAAAAAATATCCATAATTTGCTTTCTGTAAGTAAAGCTATCAGTCTTGGCTCTAAGATAGCACACCTTGGTGTGAGTGCAGTCCCCAGATTAATCGTCTTTCAAGCACACCACTCTTCTGCACCGTGAAGCTTTGCAATATAAACAGTCTACTTTGGCTCAGATTCCACCAGCTTCCAGCTCAGATCAGTATCTGATGCTTTATTTAATTCCTGCTCAGCATATGCTAATGAGAATACTTCAGGATCACTCTACATCATTGAAAGATAATTCATTAAGAAAAGAATTACAGCTGCTTCATACTTAAAATAGAAGGTGGGTTTCCATTTGAAGCACTTCTCTTTCCTTACCAGCAGAAGTCAACTCAATTAGAAGTAGGCAATAAATCACAATAAAACAAGGGATCATTGTTACAGGGGGCGAGAGAGGTGAAAATGTCCATTCCTCAACTATTCAGCTCTTGCTTACCTGGGTGAACCAGTTGCCTAGAAACTGGTATGATTAAGATCTGCACGCGCTGTTCTCATGTTTGTGATGTCCTTGCTTGTCATTATTTCAAAGCTAGGCTGTGTATTTATTTCCATTTGCCCTCACCTCTTTACCCTTCTACTATTCTAAAAAGCCCGTTTTCTTTCTGATATTCCTCATGGTGTTTTCTTGGGAGCCCCCCTTGTCATCAGTGAAGCTGTCAGAGAAGTCTGGGGCAGGTGAGAGGACTTGGGGATCCAAAGCTGACTGTGGCAAGCCAAATGGTGTGTGCTCTTGGTGTCCCATGTCACCAGCCCTCCTTTTCTCTAAGGCAAGTCACCCCTCTGCTCTGTTCAGGCCACCAAGCCCAGTCTTGTGATCTTCGCCGACAGGAAGGAGTGAATGATGAAAACAATCGGCTTGGGGCAGGAATGAAGGTCCAGTTGCTGAAATTTCAAAAGAAGAGAGCGTGAGCGATTTTAAATTGATGCTTGATGCAGAAGAGCGATTTACACATCAAATGGATCTGCGCACTTCCTGCTTTTAACTGGAGCAATTATGGTTTTTGTTTTTTGTGGGTTTTTTTTGTAGAAGCAAATTTTTTTTTTATTATTATGTTATGTTAATCACCATACATGACATCATTAGTTTTTGATGTAGTGTTCCATGATTCATTGTTTGCATATAACACCCAGTGCTCCATGCAGTACGTGCCCTCTTTCCTTGCCCCTCAATGAGATTTAGAAAAATAACCCTGAACTTATTTCTTACATTTATCTTTGTTTCCGAAATAGGTTCTGTGAAATTTATATATACCAGTACCATAAATATTGATGTTGCCTTTTTTGACTGTCAAAACCGTTTGCTTTTGGTATCACAATAGTGATATTATTTATGTCGGGTTAGGTACAGCTTGAAGCAATACTAAATTTCACATCTGAAGGTTCAGTTTGAGCCCCGGTTTTAATACTTTTTTTAAAAAAACACTTCTGAGATATATAATCTTGGACAAGTCACTTAAAATTTTCCCCAGTCCTCCCAAATTCACAGGGTAACTAGAGTATTAAATGAGATACTGTGTGTGAAAACTCAGAATGGGGAAGCCATGCTGCTAAGCAGCTGTGTCCCCACTGTCCTATGCCCTTGGATTGCTATAAGCATGGGCGTCGCCTGTTAAGGCCCCTGCTAAAGTCTTACCCTTCTCAGCGTGTTCCTACGTGTGGCCCAGCACATGACCAGAGAGTAAGAGTCAGGTGGAATTTTTATCACCTAAGTCAGGAAAACTGGAGGAGTTGTTCCCAATTCTCTTCTGCTGATGACACTGTTGGGGAGCAACCACCTGGATGTATAATAACATCTAGCAAAGTTAGGGTTGTATTTATCATTAATCAGGCACTGTGCTAAATATTTCCTCTACACCGTCTTATTTAAGTCTCACAAAACCCCTGTGAGCTTATTGCCATTATCTGCATGTTTTATATGGAAAACTAAGATTTGAAGAAGTTCTAAAACTTTCTGAGATCACAGATCTTACAGGGGAGAGGAGGTATGGCCAGAGTCAAGATGGAACCACGGTATTCAGTCTCACTAACACAGAAAGCAACTTTTGGAAGGAACCTACTTCAGTCACTGTATTTTATGGACAGAGAGACTCAGATCCAGAGACATAAAGGATTTGCCCAAGACAATTGGTGAGTTAGTTAGAGACACAGAAAGAAAACATGGGTCTCTTGACCCTCAATTTGTTCCATTTCCTACAGCCCATGTCTGCTCCCTTCGCCAGGAAGGGAGAAGAAAGGCCTGGGGGTGCCTGCCTCCTGGGGTTGCAGAACTAGGCCTGGGGAAGCCGTGCGTGAATTTGCACTTCTCAGCCGAATGGACTGGCAGCAAAACTCAGTCCTGCATACATCTTCCAAGTCAGGTTGTAATTACGGGCTTCAGAAAGGCTGAAATTTAGACATAAGTGATTTTCCTCACAGGCAAAAATAGCCTTGATTTTTCAAGCTAAGGCTAAGGCTAAGAGCCTTTTGTCTTTTGGGTTTTGGTTTGTTTTTGTTTTTTGTGGTTTTTTTGTTTTGTTTGTTTTGTTTGGCTAGGGAGCAGTCAGTCACCTTTAGGAAAGAGCACTCAGTGGAATGATTGATAGAGTAGCAACTGAACTATAAGTGTTCTTAGTAAAATGGACTTTCATTCAAATCACTTGTTTGTTTCCAAACTGCTGCTTCAGGCTGAACTTAACTCATTGCAACACGCAACCAACAACGCTGGTGTGGCGGCATCCACAACAGCCGTGCTCCGACTGGGAAATGAAGGCCTTATCAAGTGTGATCTCAGCTCTCCCCTTCGGTCAGCTCCTGCTCAGTCCCCCTGAATGGTTTCCAGAGAAGTACCAGTCCAGTCCCACGGGAGAAATCGCTGAACGGGCTGGAGGCGAAGGGAGGGATGGAGGAAGGCCAGAAGCTTCAAAATTGAGCTTTACCTCTGCATTTTATCTATTCCCCATCCCTGTTATCAAGCGGAAGTCAATGGATATTTGTTGACTAACCTAGTGACTTAGGAAGGACTTAAAGAGAGCCTAGTTATTACAGAATCAAGGTCCTCTTAAAAGTTCGGCATTTGACGGCTTAAATGAGATGCTAGGTCTTCCTGAGAGTGTCAATAACTATACGAGCTTCGAAGTTCAAATAGAGAGGAAGAAAAAAGAAAAACATGGTTAGAGCTCATTTGCCCACTTATTCTACAGGAACACCAGCTGAGGTCAACTAGAATTGAAAGTAACCACAATCAGTTGATTCTGAATATCTGAGCTTTATATATTTGATACATGTTCTATATTTGAACTGCGAGCCCTCACAGATGTGTTGCCCCATGAAAAATATATGAAATCACGCTGTCTACAGAAATACACTTAGAGGGGCGCCTGGGTGGCTCAGTCGTTAAGCGTCTGCCTTCGGCTCAGGTCATGATCCCGGGGTCCTGGGATCGAGCCCAACATCAGGCTCCCTGCTCCGCGGAAGCCTGCTTCTCCCTCTCCCACTCCCCCTGCTTGTGTTCCCTCTCTCGCTGGGTCTCTCTCTGTCAAATAAATAAATAAAATTCTTTTAAAAAATTTAAAAAAAGAAATACACTTACAATCTCTCCATCTTTGCCTCCAAAATCTAAATACAGCATCCTGATTCCATCATCTGAAGACATTTTCAGCTTTTCATAGGGAGACTGCATGATTGTCTTGGGAAAGGCACCCTCCTGTGGTTCAGTGGTAATAGAAAATCCATTCTCATAATGTACGGTCAGGCGGCACTCCTGGTTTTTGTAGGTGCAAGCTGAGGGGAGAGGAGAGAGTGCGATATCAACAGCAAGTTCGTCCATTCTCCCGGGCACTTACCTTGCAAGCCTCCTCAGTCCCAGGGCCAGCCACACATTTCTTCTCAAGTTGAAAACTAGTCGTTGCTCATGAAAATATTCTCCTTGGACTGATTTTGATGTTGTAATTTAACTTGTCCCATGAAACCAAGGGAGATAAGCTGGAAGAATTCCTTTTGCCGGGATTTACTGAATTTTATCTGGCCTCCAGCCCTTATCTGACCCTCTGACAGCACATAGGCAGACGGGCGTACTTGCCTTCCACTGGCCTTGTCTCGGGGGTCGGGGGGGAAAAAACTGACATTTGATTGAGGGTAAGCTAGCTCTGAGTTGTCATCGTCATGCACGCACACACGCACCCCATTGCCATGCCCACCACCTGGGGAACGGAGTGAGCATTCCTCCATTCCATTACCAATATTAACAAGTGTAACATACCTAAGAAGTCGGGAGTAAGTCACTTAAAAATAATCCCATTTTTAATTTTTAAAAGGTCAAACGAAGCTCATTTTATAAATAGAAATGAGTGTTTTAAAACTTTCCCAGGCGATCTAATGATTGTGGGTCCTGGGGAAGCTGGGTTGCAGAGAGATCTCAGAGGTGGCTCCTTCCATGGAGAAGGCTGTTCCCCGTCTCTGCCCAGTGTGACACTCAGGAACCGCTCAGGGGGTGGTCACAAGGGACTCTCTGATCCAAAGAAACAAAACTAAAACCTCTTGATCAGGACAGCTTTTATGCGTGGTCCTCACTGCATTTAGGAAAACGGATCAGTACTCGAAGCGTATGAGCTGGACGGGGGACTGCCCCAGAATCCTAGTTCCTATTTAGGAAGACTTGTGAAGGTTTAAACCTTTGATCAAAGAGTTCTGAAAAAGGTTATTAAGTATCAGATTGGATTTTTTGCCTCACAGAACACCACATTTAACAGAACCCGGCAAGTAAATTGGCTCAGACCTTCACAGACATCTGAAAGCTCTTTAGGGAAACCAGGACATTTTCCTGGCTGGGGATGGGGTTTGGAAAGAGTAAGAGTCAGGGCATTTTGACTGCGCGGTACCATCCTTAGCTCAGCTCGGCTTTAGAAGCCAGACTGAACTTCACCTTGCCCCAAACTTCTGAAGCAGGACCTAAGCTTAATATGACAGGTGAAAAAAAGCAAAGCTCAGACAGGTGAAATGTGTCACAACTGAGGTGGCTTAGAATTCAAAATTCAAGTTCTTTCCACTCGGTGCCATGTATCTTTCTCATACTCTGGCAGTCAGGATACAGAGGGATGTGGAGAGGGACCTTGGCAAAGAGAGTAGTAACTGTACGGCCGGGGGGGCCTTCAAGGTTTGGGGAAAGAAATAGGGGACTCTATCTGCTCACAGAATGAGGTGGCTTTTAACTGAAGCTCTGGTGAAAAGTGTACCCCTTCCTCCAACTTCCCACAGGCATCTTTCAATTTGTAACTACGGGTTGGTGCACTACACTCTCTAATAGATCTCTGAGTCCTTCTGAGCTACAGGCCCTCCGTAAATCTCATCTTCTCCGAAGGTCCGCAGACCACTGCCATCCCCGCAGTCCTGGGATGACCAAAGACAGTGGCATGGTGTAGGTATGGCTTCCCATCTTGAATCCTTATTTTTGACACTCTTTACTTCTGTTCTGTAGAACAAGTGGGCAAATGAGCTCTAACCATGTTTTTCTTTTTTCTTCCTCTGTATTTGAACTTTAAAGCTATGCCCTCAGATACTCAGAATCAACTGATTGTGGTTACTTTCAATTCTAGTTGACCTCAGCTGGTGTTCGCGGTCTTTATATAATGGAACTGATTATCTGAAGACGTTCTCAATCCACACAGGACAAATCGAACACATTAGCAAGTTAATTGAAGCTCTGATTAAAACATAAGCCCCGTTCCCCAACTCCCTGAAGGCATCTTTCAATCTGTAACTGGGTTGCACCTGTGGTCATTCCAGAATTTCTTCTCTCCCTAGAAATGCTAGTTCAGTGCACACAGTGCTTTGTTATTTCCCTTGGCTGGTCTACCAAGAGCCCCATGGCTTTCCTATCCAAGTAGAGTTCAGCTTATTGAGAGAGAAAGATTTTACAAAATCTGTGAAATGTAAACTAAACCAAATCCCCTTGGCCTTCTCCATTCTTTCCTAGAACACTCCTGAATTTGTTGCAAGGAGCGTGAACTTCTCCAGCATTTACACATATCAGTTCATTAAGTCTAGTTTTCTGGTTTTCCAACTCTCAGGTCCAACACTCTAGTTTTTCTTGCCATACAGACTCAGCATAAAAATAAGAGCTTCGGTGACACTCTCAAATGTTTCCAGCAATGATGGGAAATGGTGGGGGGCACCAATCCGTTTCAGGGTAATTACAAAAAGACACTGATTTTGTTGGAGTTGCTGCCGCAGACATTCTACAAAACATCTGGTTTTTCATGTTTGCATGAGCAAAGGAAATGTGGAGAAACCCCAGCACACACTAACGTGTGTGCCATCTTTTCAACTACTCCTGGGTGGGAGTTGCTCCTGGGGGAGGTTGCTCCCTGGTGCAGTGCTGCTCCCAGAGGGCTCCATGGCCCAGCAGCATCCACACCAAATGGGACGTTATCAGGTACAAATTCTTGGGCCCCAACCCCAAACGGCTAAATCACAATCTCTGGGGGTGGAGGTCAGCAATCTGGGGCTTTTAGGGGTAAAACAAAAAGAACTTTACTTCTATTGTTGTTTTCAGCGTGGCTGAAGTTTGGAAACGCTGTATCTAAGATGTCTTGTGGGAAATCTGTTCCTCTAGAGCAGAGCTGTATAAGAGGATGCTGTGCCGTGAGGGAAATGTTCTAGGTTTGCACCATCCAACATGGTAGCCATTAGGTAGGCACACGTGGTGACTGAGCCCTGGAAATGTGGCTCGTGTGACTGAGGAATTCATTTAATTTTCATTACATTACACTTAAATAGCCACACATGACCAGAAGCTAGCATACTGGACAGCACAGGTCTGGGGAAATAATGCCAAGAGTAACAACTAATACGAACATGTAGTGAGTGCTTACTTATGTGTCAAGCACCGTGCTAGGAGCTTTACATGGACTATTTCTCTTCATTCTTGACAACTCTATGAGGTGGGTACTATTATTTCCTTCTTTTTTACAGATGAAGAAAACAAGAGATGCAAGTAAGAGTAAGAGATTAAGGAAGAAATAGGAGGGGCGCCTGGGTGGCTCAGTTGGTTAAGCGACTGCCTTCGGCTCAGGTCGTGATCTCAGGGTCCTGGGATCGAGCCCCACGTCGGGCTCCCTGCTCGGTGGAGAGCCTGCTTCTTCCTCTCCCTCTGCCTCTGCCTCTCTCTCTCTCTCTGCTTCTCATGAATAACTAAATAAAATCTTAAAAAGAAAGAAATAGGACTGGAATTTGAATTCAGGCCTTTCTGACTTAAATCCCACACTGTGGCTATTGCCTTGTACTGGTTCCTCAGAGACAGAGAGAAATGAAAGAACAGGCAAGAAAACATGATAGAAGAGGGTGAGCAGAGAGTATTCTTTTTTTTTTTTTTTAAAGATTTTATTTATTTATTTGACAGAGAGAGACACAGCGAGAGAGGGAACATAAGCAGGGGGAGGGGGAGAGGGAGAAGCAGGCTTCCCGCCGAGCAGGGAGCCCGATGCGGGGCTCGATCCCAGGACCCTGGGATCATGACCTGAGCCGAAGGCAGACGCTTAACGAGTGAGCCACCCAGGCGCCCGAGCAGAGAGTATTCTAAGAAACAACCCTGTGGGACTTAAAGGTGGATTTACTGGAAGACTGTTGTTCAGGATACCAGCTACTCTGTCACATATGGCCTCCTTGCGAGTGACGGAAGGAGACCTGGAAGAGGGGCTGGTCTTCGATCTCAGAACCAGAAACAATCTTAGATCTCAGAACCAGGAGCAGTAGCATCATGGACACTGTTAACGGTACATTGTGCTGGCTGCTGAAAATCACTGGGTTCATATGGAATCCACCTTAGCAAATGTACAAGATTTTATTTTTTTAAAGATTTATGTATTTATTTCAGAGAGGTGGGAAGGGCCAGAGGGAGAGGGAGAGAGAACCTCAAGCAGACTCTGTGCTGAGCGTGGAGCCCGATGCGGGGCTGGATTTCATGACCATGATTTCAAGATCATGATCTGAGCCAAAACCAAGAATTGGATGCTTGACTGACTGAGCCACCCAGGGGCCCCAATGTACAAGATTTTACAGTATATACTTAGCTTATTCATTTTAGCTGAGATTCGTATTAGTTTCTAGTCTCCAATTTTACCTTTGCCCAATTAAAAAATTAAATTATCTATATATTTACATATAGATGCATTTATATCTGTCATCTATCCATCACCTATCAATCATCTGATTTGGAGAGTGGCATGAAAATCATTTATCACAGCAGCCTGAACAGAATTGCTGGGTTTTGACCAGTGGTACAGGAGTGAGATCCATGTCTCTGTAGACACTAGAGTCAATGAAGAATGGTCTTTAGAATGACACAACATAGCGTTAAAATCAGTTCTGTCATTTATTAGTTGTGAGATCCTGGACAAGTTACTTAACCTTTCCTTAAGGGTTTGCTTCCGGATTCGGTAAAATCAGATTGGCAAGGGAATTGTGAGGATTATATAAGATAAGGCAATGATTTGCAACCCGGGACACACACACATACCCCTGAATCCAAAGTTCCACAAATCTAAGCAATATTTACACTGATATGTGTATTCCATTTAATTTAATTTTTTAAATGTTGGTCTTGCCTCGACTCATTGACTTCTGGACCCACAGCAGGATTGTTTCTCATAGTGTGGAAAACACGGAGAGACATTATATGAAATGCCTGGCACGTCGTGAGTACACTCAATAAACAGGACAGTATAGAAGGGTTCTTCCTTCTGCACACATGTAACCCACATAAATAATCCATGTAAATCCCACTTCCCGCACTCACTAGTCCTTTCTTAGGGCTCTGCATGAACGGGGCTGTGCTCACCATGTGGTCCCTCCATCCTGCCTCGGCTTCAACATTCAGACCAGTGGCCCGGTGGCTCTTCCCAAGGCTCTGCCCTTTGCTGTTGGAAACCCCCCCCCCCCCACCCAGATGCCTCTGTTTCCTGCTCTTTTTCACAAACCCGTGCCCCAGTTTCTGGATCAACTCCGTGAGCTACCAAAATTATTATTTCCAAGAATTTTATTCTGTGATAATTACCCAGGGTCCATCTCTATGTTTGTAACAAGAACCTGCTGGTTGGTGCCTCGAAGCTCGTACCTGCAGCAAGCCCCCCTGGGGTCACAGTCAGGAAAACGACATCTGACTCCCTGAATTACCAACTTTTCTGGAATGGAGATGGGAAAAGGCTTACATTTGAGTAGGGCATACAGTGCCCTAATTTGGAAGAATCTGAGTTCACTTCTGGAATTCCAAACAGCCCAGAAGGCCAATACTGGAAACCACATTGAGGCTGGGATGGAGTAGAGGGTGTGCTGGTGCTGGAGAGCCCGGGGTGCTCACCGGTAGTGACTTCGGTGACCAGTTCCGCCGAGTTGTGGCAGCCCTGCACGATGCTCCTCGTCCAGTGGGAGAGGTCCCTGCTGGTCTCGGCCCTGAACAGGTGTGTTTCAATCCCCTGCCTGGTGCCCGTTCGTGTCGCGAAGGACAGATCCACACCAGCCTGGGGCGATCCTTTGCCTGGACCTGAATGGACCAGCCTGTTGAGAGAGAGAAAGAGAGAGAGACAGAAAATCATCGGACTGGAAACCACTGTGTTCCCCTGACTTGTCACCTGGTACAAAGCTCCCAAATTGGTGATTTGCTCTCGGTTTTCTGCCCTAGAACCAAAGGGTCCGCTCTAGCACCCGTGTTCACTGTGGTTTTTCTGCCTTCTGCGCAGCTAGTTCGTCCCCAGGGCTAGAGTGAGACTTAAAGGTGCCTGGGACTGCGTCTGGTGACACATGCAGAGTTGCATGACATGGCTTTAATGAGACAAATTCAACTATACTCACTCAGCCAAAAAGAGAATTGAGCAAGTGCAAAAGAGAACAATTTAAATAGTGTGTCAACCCTTTCCTCTCCATTCCATTCCCGGACATGTGTATGTCCCAGGGTGAGCATGACACTGTTCCCTGCGTTAGGCTGCATTCCCCTGTGTTTCTTGTAGTTTGGAGCATCTGGCTGCACCGAATGTCCTTCTGGGCACGCGTCCGTCGAGCACACAGCCTCCCCGTGCAAGCAAAACCACCAGGAGACTCAATGAAGCAGCAGCAATCTGTGCCCTTGTGTTAAAGCCCAGGAAGAGCTAGCCATGCCGGGCTTCCTGAGAACTGGAAGAGAATTGCACTTTATGGGAGATTTCAGGGATTTCCGAGAGTGATTTTTTTACCACACGATGTTCACACTGACTTTAAAACACATGCTCAGCATAAAATGTGACTCCCATAGTACATATTTTCCGAAAGGCCAGATGGAAAAAATGAGGACTCTCAGATTCTGAGTGCTACCTTCTGAGCACGCACAGGCTCCTACTTCTCACGTGTCCCCTTTAAACCCCTGGATCTCTCCTGTTCTCTCCTGCTCCTTGATATCTCAACCCCCACTGGGGAGAAATGCTCCTATCAATAATTTGCAGGATAGCGCGAGTATAATTTAGTAAATGTTACTTCTCCCCAGGATATTTGCATTTCCAGCCTTATCTTTTAATATAGAAAGAAATACTACCATTTGCTAGAGAAATGCCAGGTGTCTATTCACCTTGGTGCACGGGAGAGGTACTTTCTTAGGCAAGGGGCTTATTCCCTCCAGATTAAAAATTGCACAAAGGAAATGCAAAAGCTTATTTTCTCTCATAAGCTTAAATATTATAGAGCAAAATTACTGGTGAACTAAAACATCGCACGCTGTTGAATTTCTAGCAACGAGCTTGTTGTATAACTCTGAGGAGATTTCTTTTACCCACAAAGCTGGTATTGGGGAAGGGGTGGTTTGCAATGCTGACTTGAAGAAAAAGGTTCGTTGAAAAACTTTTTGGGTGTAAAATTCTTTGAAGATAGCGAAGTTTCCAAGAGATTATAATGAATGTTTCCAAGAATGTGGAGAAAAGGGAACCCCTGCATACTGTTGGTGGGCATGTAAATTGGTGCAGCCATTATGGAAAACAGTATGGAGGTTGTGCAAAAAAAAATTAAAACTAGAACTACCAGATCTAGCAATTCCACCTCTGAGAATATGTCTGAAGGAAGCAAAATCAGTATCTCAAAGAGATAGCTACAACCCCATGTTCTTTGCAGCACTATTCACAATAGCCAAGATATAGAAACAACCTACATGTCCATTGATGGATAAATGGATAAAGAAAATGTGGCATGTGCGCACATGCACGCACACACACACACACACACACACACTGGAATATTATTCAGCCTTAAAAAGGAAGGAAATCCTGCCATTTGCAACAACATGGATGAGCCTGGAGGGCATTATGGCTAAGTAAAATAAGCCAGACAGAGAAAGACAATACCGGCTGGTACCATTCATATATGGAATCTGAAAAAAGTCAAACTCATAGAAACAGAGCAGAATGATGGTTGCCTGGGGCTAGAAGGTGGGAGAAATGGGGAGATGTTGGTCAAAGGGTACAAACTTTTAAAACTTTTAGTTATAAGATGAATAAGTTTTGAGGATCTAATGTATAGCATGGTGACTACACTTAATAATACTGTATTGTATACTTGAAATTTGCTAAGAGAGTAGATCTAAACATCCCCCCCCACACACACACATGCCCAAAAAGTAACTAGGTGAGGTGATAGGTGTATTAATTAACTTGATTGTGGTAAATCATTTCACAATGCATATGTATATGAAATGATTGTATTGTGCATTTTAAATTTTATCAATTATACCTCAATAAAAAATAATAATAAGAGAGGAGTTCCATGAATCTCACTGAGAGAAGAATCTGGGACAGTGTGCTGACCTGGGTTTAAAAATCTAGGTGAGGCTAAAGGAAAAACAAAGCATTTCTCAAAAGCCTGCCATGGGTTTTAAAGGGACTGAGGGTCAGGTAAAAAATCATTAAGGAAAGGTACGTATAAAAAACCGAGAGTTTATATTGTTTTCTTAGTTGCTCAAAAATTGTTTTTATACTCGAAGGTGTTTACATTTTAGTTGCTTCAGGAAATACACCTAACCTCTTCCTTTTTAAAATCTTAAAATCTGTATCAGTTGGGGGTGCGTGGCTGGCTCAGTCGGAAGAGCAGGTGACTCTTGATCTCAGGGTGGTGAGATCGAGCCTCACGTGGGGTGTAGAGATTACTTAAATAATTGAAATAATCTATGAAATCTATGAAATAATAACATTAATAATAATACTGTAAACTCTCCACGTTCAGCACAAACCTAGCTTATGGTTTGTACTAAATGCCATTCCCATACCCTTTCCGTAGCTCTTAGTGCCTCTACCCTCAGATTCCTTATTTTAAAAATGCAATTGCTGCCTCCTATGCTTGGGATTCAATATAATAAGCTACATAAAGCACTTCATCCAGTGCTTAGTGATCATAAGAAGCATTCCGTAAACACTAGTTCCCTTATGCTTTCCCTAGCCTGACATGTTCTCACTTTCCATCCCTAAGTTTCCACCAAGGGAACATCAACTCTGTCACAATCCAGGGCCAGGGGAAATGTAACACAGAGGCACAGGCGAAGGGAGAAGAAGATGTACCATCCTCGTGGAGAGTGTCACTTGTTTGTGAATTTCCTACCAATATTAATTCTTCTCAAGAGAGATTATAAAATTGAAGCCAATAATAACTGGAAAATGCAATTTGTTGGAAAACTTGCAGTTGGCAGATCTGGGTATAGGGAATGAAATTATTAACCAATGGGCGCCTGGGTGGCTCAGTCGGTTAAGCGACTGCCTTCGGCTCAGGTCATGATCCTGGAGTCCCGGGATCGAGTCCCGCGTCGGGCTCCCTGCTCGGCGGGGAGTCTGCTTCTCCCTCTGACCCTCCTCCCCCTCATGTTCTCTGTCTCTCATTCTCTCTGTCTCAAATAAATAAAATCTTAAAAAAAAATTCTTAAAAAAAAAAAAGAAATTATTAACCAAGTGTAACGAGGTGTGAGAAAGGCCTGGATCTAGCTGATGGACACGGGGCACAGGGAGTCCTTCATTGGGAAACTCGGGGAGTTACAGGAAGTAACGATGAGAAAAGAGCCTTTGGAGGGAGGACTACCCTGCTGTACTTCGTTATTCGTCTCATCACCAAATTTCATTCGTTGAACAGAAAAAGGAAGAGGAGAAATTGATTTTTCCACTAATCAAGCATGAATTATCTAGTATCTCTATTAAAGAACAAATTGATTTGCTATCTGAAGAAGAGCAGACATGCTGAATAATGCATTCTTTTGAATACACCAGTATTGGTTAATGAAACGTGCAGAGCTGTATGTAAACAATCAGATAAAGCAAACTGTCTTTTCCACTACCTACTGTGCATATTGGTAACAAAAAGATACTTTTCCAGATTAAAATCGAGTGACCTACAGGGGCACCTAGATGGCTCAGTTGGTTACGCATCCGACTCTTGGTTTCAGCTCAGGTCCTGATCTCAGGGTCCTGGGATCGAGCCCTGCGTCTGGCTCACCACTCAGCATGGTGTCTGCTTGGGTTTCTCTCTCCTTCTCCCTCTGCCCCTCCATACTCCCCCCTCAAATAAATAAGTAAATCTTAAAAAAAAAAAAAAATCAAGTAAGCTACACCCAATATCCACACGATGCATATGGATACACTCCTCTGGGTGGAGTATTACACAGACCTTGAAAATTATTTTATAAACACACATGGCAAATGTGGGGAAATGTATATAGATCTATTGAAAATCTCTAAGCATGCAATTCAACTATGTAAGAGAAAACTTGGAAACAAATCCATTAAAATGTCGAGTAATTTTATGGGTGATTTCATTTCTTCTAATTTTTTTTTATCTTAAAATTTTCCATTCCACTGAAAATTTCCATTCCACTGAAAAATACCTACAATTCTGACTCAGCGTGTCATACATGTTTTGTCTGTCGTTTGTTTAACATTAGTGTCAAGTCAGGATTGGAATACCTGATGAGCTTCCTCTATGTCCTCTTACATGTGCTTATGTCTGGGTTATTCTAAATTGTCCTCGTCTAGCTCTTCAGACTTAACACCTGCAGTGGAATGGTCTTTCTCAACGTGAAGCTAACTGAGCTGTGTGGGATGAAACCTACATCTGTGGCCTCATTAATCCCTTACAGGAACCAACTGGCCTCCAGCAAATGAGACAGAAGAGACGCTGAGACCTGCCAGTTGAAGTTACAGAATGCTTTTGGATTTTCGGGGGTGCTATGAGGGGCCTTAGGGGAGCTTCCTGCTCTGTTCAAGTCTTCTCTCTACCTTCAAATGACCACCAAAAAAGTCACTAAGTCATTCATTCATTCAATCAATCAGTAAAGATTTTGCCATTCGCCAACTGATATATCCTACCAACATTTATGGAACACTGTTATGGACTGAACTGTGTCCCCCTAAAATTCATAGGTTGAAGCCCTGACCCCAAGTGTTGACTGTATTTGGAAACAGGGCCTATAATGAGCTAATAAAGTTTAAGTGAAGGCATAAGGGTGGGGCCTCAACCAATAGGAGGGCGCCCTTACGAGAAAAGAAGGAGATGCCAGAGATCTCTCTCCCTCCACACACACACACAGTGGAAAGGCCAGGTGAGGACAGAGCAAGAAGGCAGCTGTCTATAAGCCAGGAAGGAAACCCTCATTAGAAACCAACCCTGATGGCACCTTGATCTTGGACTCCTAGTCTCCAGAACTGTGAGAAAATAAGTTTCTGTTGCACATGCCACCTGCTTTGCAGTATTTTGTTATGACAGCCCTAGCCAACTAATAAAAGCACCTACTCTATGCAAAGCCAAGGCTAGGCACGGGTGAGTAGAACAGATGTGACCCAAGTTCAACAGGAAAAATGCCCTCTTCCCTCCGATTACCACAAACTCTTCACTCCAGGTTCTGCCCCCGTTCTTGGGAGACCCAATCCTAGAATATGGAAGAAAGTCAGAACCAGTCTCTGGCAGATGACAAGTAGAAGAGATGAACCAGGGTCAGATGGATGGGTGGAGAATTATTCCTCTTCATTGGGGCAGCCCGATTATTATGGAGGTCTTTCTCCAGAGGGTGAACCGGAACCTGGAGTAAAAGCTGTCCCATCAACAATGAAGAGCAGCGGATCCCGACACAAGGACAAAGAGGAACCCTACATTTGTCAACATCTTTATCATTTCATTCCTATCAAGATGTTGGAAATAATAGATTTCCTTATTCTTTATAGCCTCTCCAGCTAATTGCTTTTAATTGTCAATAGTAGTAAGCTGGAGACAATACAAAGAGATGCCATCTTGAGAAGTCCGAACAGAGATGTTTTATAAATCATGGCATTGCAAAAATGAGACAAGGCCACTTGACAAGCTACGACCAAGATCCTTTCTCTTACCTCTTTTTAGTTATGTGGGCTGCCACCGGGTTAAGAGTGGCAGCTACAAGGAAGAGATAGAGAAAAACAGTGGCATGATTACATTTATAAATGTTCTGTGAAATCTTTCTCGACATGAATTTGTATTGGCCTATTTCCAACTCCACCCAATAAAATACTATCGGCTATACAATACTGGATACCGTATCGTCCAACTGTTCACTGAGCATCTCAGGGCTCCCAGGCACCTCCGATCAACATAAACTGAAGCAATATCGCCTAAGTTCCTTAAGATCTTAAGTACCCAATACCTGGGTTCCAAATTAAGTAACACCAGGACCCACAAGGGCCACGTCCATTGCAAAGGACAGGATGTTTTCACTGGGAGTCAAACCACTATTCAAAAGAAACAGTCATGTAGATGGGAGATTGAGGGTCCACACAAGGGGAGTTTTCCTAACAGTGGCAAAGAAGACATGAGTGGCTATGTTTAGATGTCTGTGGTGTGCGAAGGTAAGGAAGAGGCAGCTGGCCTCTCCAGGCCAAAAGTGATATTGATGGATGGCTGAGAGAAGATGACTTGAAACTTCTTGCTTTGCTGCTTTAATGAAAAGAATGTTTTTGAGATGTGAGCCTGAGTAAAGTGCAGTGGAAGCCGAGAAGGGGATGGCATTTGGAAGAGAGCAGCCGGATGCTTTAAATGAACTCAAGTCCTTGCTGGGAAAATTACACACCAACGTACCAGAAGGGCTTAGAGGCTACAGAAGTGAAACTCGGGGTGGTGTGGGGGTGGGGGATCTTTGGGAAATCAGGGAGAACAAGTCAGAGGTTCCAAGACTGGAAAAGTGAAAATTATATCCTGATTTTCAGAACACAGAATAAAGTAGATTCTTTGACCTTGTTCCCAGGCCAAATTCAGTAATGGATTTTTTTCAAGTAACCTTTTTTTTTTTACTTTGGAAAAGAGGAAATAGGAGTTCACGAGGGCCTCTGTGGCTTCCTTACATCAACTGTTTTATCCAGAAACCAGATTACTAGAAAAGGAATAGATGAAGTGAATATTCAGAAAAAACGTATTGACAGTTCCCTTTAATATTCATTTGGACTTAAAAGGAAAAAGTGTTGGGTACCAAGCTTATCAGTTAGAGGAGCCCTTGGTTAAGTGGCCAGAGACATGAAGGGTCAACCGATTTAGGAATGGAAGCAGAGCATGAGCAGATGACCCAAAGCTGGTAAGAAGAAGAAATACAGAATCAAGACATAAGATTGCTAAGTACTGCAGTTAGAGCCCCAAACAAGCAACACCAACAAAGTTAGAATGGGGGAGACTCGGTGTAGAAGCACCACTGGAAATTACCTGGTGGCTGACTCGACTCAGAGCACTAACGCGAATTTAAGATGAATTAATGGAATGAAAGCAGGTGCTGGTCCTGCGTTGCCCTGTACTGATCAGGCCACGCCTAAGACACAGCATTCGGTCCTAGGCACCAAGTTTTCGGAAAGGGCTTCTTCATCCTTCTGTGCCGTGCATCCGTTCGGCAGTGTAACGAAGCCTGCGGATCCCTATTCTGAATAACGTGTATGAATTATAAAGTCAAGAGAATTTCAAAGGAAACCAGTGATACTGAAATACAGCTCCATACAATATCATGATGCTAGAAGACAATGATCAAAACAGCAAAGTACCCAAAACTGTTTCAGAAGGAACGTTGCTTGGAGATATTGGGTCTGGAAAAGAGAAGACATTGTGTGAGGAATGGGAGTGGGGAGGGGGCAGCCACCAATGTCCCCCATGTCTGGGGAAGTGCTCAAGCAAAGGCTGGGCAGTGACTTCCCAGAGACTGTAGAGAGAGTTCTCACCTTGAAAGTCTACGGTTTGATCAACACCATCCCTGAACCTTGGTCCATCTAGGAAGAAGCCCGTTTGGAGCAGAAAATTTGCTTCCGGGGATCTAAGGTGAGGAAGGAGCTCTTCCAGCAAGGCTGAGGCTGCCTACAATGGCAGCCAGGAATGGTTCCCGGGCACCACTCCATAAGGTCCTGTGTTGCTCATGGATCAAAGTTGAGGGCTCCTTGGTAATAATATTGGGGGGAAACAAACTGGCTGTTGGCAGCACAGCATCTGCTGGAGCTCAAGACCAAGTACAGCAGGATCTCCTCAAGGCAGGCACCCCTTCTCCGGACTCCTACACAGCATTTAAGATTTCAACCTCATCTCCCTTACTAGATCCTGATGTTCTTCAGAGAAGGAGACTCGTTGCATCTCTCACTGATTCTGTTGGCTGAATAACTGCATGAATACAAATTTTCCAAAATGTTTTAAAAATATGAGTTCAGGGGCACCTGGGTGGCTCAGTCAGTTAAGCATCTGCCTTCAGCCCAGGTCATGATCCCAGGGTCCTGGGATTGAGACCCACATCGGGCTCCCTACTCAGCAGGGAAGTCTGCCTCTCGCTCTCTGTCTCTCCCCCCGCTCATGCTCTCTCTCTCAAATAAATACAACCTTAAAAAAAAAAAATGAGTTCAATTTTGCAAAGGAAAGTACACACACACACACCCCTGACCTGTTCTGAAATGCTACGAAACACGGGGCAGTAAAAAGGCCCCCTCGTGGGCTCTTCATTTGCAGCCCATATTTGGGAACACATCACCATAGCTGGATTCTGGATACTAAGTAGCAGGTGAATGTCAGCTGGACATTAAGATTTTTTAAAAAGTTATCATGTGCACATTTAGAAAAGTAGGGCATCAGGAGAGAATGCATCTGCCAGAGTTTGTCCCATTCAACAAGGAACAGCCTTTTGACATTCCTCCCAAGATTCTTCCCAAAGATCTTTTGTGATCTGCAGTCTCAAGGGGGACTCTGAAATAGCTATTATTTATGTTTCAATTATTTTATATTTTAAGCTATTTGTGTAGACTTAAAAATATGACCATCTATCTCTTATCTGTGGCAGGACTAAGTGACAGCAACCAAGAGAATGCTGTCTCCCAAGAGAAGATATCTTTCTTACCCAGTGGGAAGAAAATACTGGCACCCTGGGACAGGCTTTCAAGCTGCAATTCACACCCAGTTTCTAAGTTTTATATGAAACTGCGTGAGAAGCCCAAGGACATGCTTTGGTCCCTGGTTATAGAATTCAAACGCACATTCCCATGGTTGGAAGCAAAGCCACAAACTCTAGCAAGACTCTACATTTCCTATTATCTGGGTGTATGAGTAAGTGAACCACTGAAAGGCCCATATAACCTGAGTGGGGCAGGAGAATGAAGCCTTGGATGTGAGGGGACAGAGCAGAGTCGGATAGCCCAACTGAGCTCTTTGCCAACTGGGTGACCTTGACAAGCTACTTAAATCCTCCATGCCTCAGATTCCTGAAAAGCAAACTGGGGATAGCCGTATGCCTACCTCATTGTGTTGTTACTAAGGATGAAATGAGTTATGTGAATACTGCATGGAACAGCACCTGGAACAGAATATATAGGATGAGCAACTGTTATCATTAGTTTGATCAGGGCAGGACTTTTTATTTGATTGTTCCCTGTTGTATGTGTACAACCTAGAACAATTCCAGGCCCATGGCAAGCACTCAGTAAATATTTGTGAAATGAATGACTGAATGAATAGCCAGAATACAAGGAGGACTCTTTTCCAAGAAGTTTGTGATGAATGACTTGCTATGAGATACTACGACTTCTCTCCCACCCTGGGTCTTCCAACCACATGAAACAGTAGCTAATGCTAGATCCAAAGAACTTGGGTTTACATCCACTAAATGCTCATTTCCTGGCGAAAAGTGATCTGGAAAGGTAATGGGGATGAGATGTTCTATGGGATTAGCCTAACATCCATTTCCTGTTTCTTCCTTCAAATCCATCTTTAGCAACTAGTGTTTTCAGCAGTGACTTGGTCGTTTAGGGAGTCAGAGTTACCTTCTTTTTTGGTCTGGGAGTAGAAGGTGACCATTTTGTCAAAAAAGTGAGTCCTTAAGATTTCACGTTCATGGTCAGCATGGATCCAGGCTACCTACATTTAAAGACTTGTCTATAAATGGGTCCCTCACCCAGATAAAAACAAAGGGTGAAATGTTTTCAAATTACTTCTACTGTCCAAAGTGGCTCTCAAGGTGGATTCCACAAGGCTCAGTATGGCTATGGGATAAGCCCACTTGCAGGTCAAATTCTTTGTCTGACGTGGGCGAACTTGGCAGTAAGAAATCCCCTCATTCCCTCAGGAGGCCAGGCAAAATGTATCTCTACCAATAACCAAGGTACTAGACTGCCCACAGTTTCTGCATCCTCACATATGCCCCTCTGCCTGCCTGGTTTTGAGAAAAACAAAAACAAAAAACCCGTCTCACAAAGGATGTTCATGCACTAATTTAATTCTGGATAGGTGTTAGAGAATGTTGCGTAAAATGTTCCATACAAAAACATTATTATTAATATCCTTAATTAAAACAAGAACAGTTGCAGCACACAGATTCTGCCAAATTAGTAAAATTACACGTTAGGTAACTGGGTTGCTAAGCAATATTACAGTCTCATTTTACTTAATTGCTGTAATTAGCATCTCCCAGCAGATGCCACAATGCAAGCCACGCACACACACACACACACACACACACACACACAAAGAAAAGAAAGGAAAACAACTGGAACAACTGGTCAGATCCCTTAAATGGTTCCGGTGCTCTTGAACACTGGCCACCCTAATGGGGCCCAGCAGCCAACAGGTTGTCTAGGCAAGTGAGGGGTAGGTCACTAACAAGCCCACTATACCAGGAAAAGGGGCCACACGCCAGCTTATCAACTACGGGTGGAAAGGAAATTATAGTGAGAGAGAATAATGAGCTCTTCAGGTCACCCACGGATTTCATTCACCCACACACCCACACACTTGCCATGTCTAGAGATGACCAAGGCTTACCATCTGATGGATATTCTCACATCATGACAGTCCAATGTACTGGAAAGTTTTCCTTTTAAGTTAATAGTCTTTTTATCATTTAGCGATCTTTGAACTTTTTTTTTTTAAGATTTTATTTATTTACTCGACAGAGAGAGAGGGATCACAAGCAGGGGGAGCAGGAGGAGAGGGAGAAACAGGCTCCCCGCTGAGCAAGGAGACCGATACGGAACTCGATCCCAGGACTCTGGGATCATGACCTGAGCCGAAGGCAGATGCTTAACTGATGGAGCCATGTAGGCGTCCCGCGATCTTAGAACTTTAATTTTTAAATATATTCTTTGAGTTTTCTGGTTATCTCTTCCATATTCCCTCATCCCACCCATATTTTACTTAGTTCAACATTTATCACCATGAGTAGAGAATATGTATTATAAAAAGATCTTCAAGATGGGGTGCCTGGGTGGCTCAGTTGGTTAAGCGTCTGCCTTTGGCTCAGGTCATGATCCCTGGGTCCTGGGATCAAGCCCCCTGCTCAGCGGGGAGCCTGCTTCTCCCTCTCCCACTCCCCCTGCTTGTGCTCTCTCGCTCTGTCAAATAAATAAATAGAATCTTTAAAAAAAAATCTTCAAGAACTTCTCCATGGAAGGTAATGACAATTAAAATCTGTACTCTTTTACCAGGAAAACGAAACCACGAGTGAATAACCTAAACAATTAGCTTTTATAACACTTGGCTTTTAGCTCTCACATTTTGCACTTTTTAAAAATCCCCCTACCCTCAGCACTTGGTACAATGCTGGCCCCTCACAAGGGACTGTTAAACATTTCCTCAATTGAACTGGACATCCCTGCTCCAAGGAAGAAGCCATCAATAGGCCTGCAGTGTTGTTACAAGTATCATTCAGAACTAGCTTTCTGGGGGGAGCTGAGGGGTTCCAGTCTCCCCACTTCCCTCTCCCTATAAACAAAGCAACAAACTCTTCCTCAGCCCAGTCCTTCTATCTCAACGACTTTAAGACACTATACGAGTCCCTGACAAATGCGGTATTACCTGTGGGATCAAATCTAATTACTTACTAGTTATTCATACATTAATTTCACTGATTTTCCCGATCTCAACAATTGCTAACATTTATCAATCACTTATTGGGTCTCAGTCATAGGCTAAACACTTACATGTACTGTCTTCATTGGTCCTATCGATAACTGTATGAAGCAGAAGAAATGACTGCCCTTCATAAAGATGAGGAGACTCGGGTTCAGAGAAACTGATGTTTTGCCCAAGATTACACTGCAAGTCGAGGTCTCAGGATCCAACTCCTGGTCTGACTCCAAAGTCCGCGGACCTCCTCTGGTGTGAGCTGAGGGGTTGCAGTCTCCCCACTCATCTCCCCTGCTCATCTCCCATCCAACTCCAAGGAGCTGCTGGATTAATAAGAGGGAGGACAAGAGGCCAGCAGTTGGTGTGAACACTGGGATCACCGGGCCAAACGGCATGGGTGGATTTGGAAGGCAGACTCTGCACTTCTCAGTCTGACAGAGTATGGATCCACGGGCCTGCAGATCCTCTCGTGCTACCCTAGGGAATGCCCATGGCACACGCTCACATTCCCCAACAGTGAGGAGGTCTCCGAGGCTTAGCGTGAAAACCACAGGCTGACTGTAATTCAGTGTCTGACACACGCAATTAGCCAAACTTCCCCAGTGGAAAGCGTTCCTAAGCTTTTCGAGGCTGGCCTCAGGGAGCAACTACGTTCAGCACTCAGAAACAGGTTGGTTCCTTAGGCATCAAAGATTACCCAACGTGTTTAATCGAAATGCCAGCATCTTTGGGCTCCCCGTGGAGTCAAAAGAGCCAAGGGCACATTCCTCAGTTCCTGGTCTCCAGGGACCCCAAGCCTTCCCCCGGGGGCCCACAGGCGGGGGAACCGGGCTCAGAGAAGCATCCCTCCGGCTCAGAGAAGCATCCCTCCGTTTGCAAGCTCTGTGCGTCCCGGGCTTTCGCTGACCACTGGGACTGGGCGTGCAGAATTTCGGGGTTACATCTCCTCTAGAATTTCAGAAAGACTGCGACCTAAATCCTCACTCTCTGTAGGCCTATCTCACTCGCCAATTATGACGACGGTGACAAAAACAAAAAACAAAAAAAACCACTTCCTCCATATGGGCAAGAGTGACCTTTTTTTTTTTAATGTTCAGCAACTTCAAATAAGCTTTGGCTAAGCGGAGAAGAAAAAAAAAATGTTTTCCCAAGGACTCCTAAAAGCTGAGGGATGAGAACAGCTAAAAGTATGAGCGCACCGCCATAAATAACTGCACGACTGAAGCACAAAGGCGCCATCCATGTTTGTCGGTGGCCGAGGCCAAGGCCCAGAAACTTCTCCGCATGGGGGGTTGACACCAAGCACGTGCTTCGAGCGGCTGGTGTCACTGCTGTGAAACACAATCAAATTTTCATCTTCCAGAAAAATATAAAGTAGATGTGCCTGGGGCTACCCAAACCAACCAACCAACCAACCCTAAACAAATCAACTCTGAACTGTCTGAGGGAGGAGCTCGATTTTCGGAGAACCCTGCCTCCCACTAACTCTGGCCCTGCCTGTTCTTGCACAAGACAAAAGACAGTCTCTGACAGTCTGAACGATGCTGCCCAGCCCTGTTCAGGTGAAGGGAAGGGGGCTGGCCATCGTCCAGACCTGCTGCGTGCCAGTCGGGATGCTAAGTAAGGCTGTCCTTCTGCCATGGTCGTGGATCAAATCCGGCCCCACTGTCACCCCGTCGGTTCAGAGGTTGAGGCCCTACCCCTCGATGCATCTGTATTTAGAGACAGGGCCAACAAGGTGGTCATGAAGGTTAAAGGCGGTCATGTAAGGGTGGGGCCCAGCTCCAGGGCTCATCCTCCCCACACACACACAAAGAAGAAGTCATATAAGCACATGGCAAGATGGCAGCCACCTAGAACCCAAGAAACCAACCATCCTCGCACTGTGCTCTTAGACTCATCAGCCTCCGGAATTGTGAAAACAGAATTACCTGTTGCTTCAGCTATCCCGAGCTGACTGACACAGTCGTCCTTCTGTCATTTTCATAATCACTCCGCAGTAGACATTCTGATCCGAGTTTTCAGGTGAGGAAAACAGGTTCTGAGAGGTGACATGATTTGCTCAAGGTCACATAGCCTGTAAACTATGGGGCTTGACTGGGCAAACCTGGGATGTGAACCCCGGGCTGTCGAATCCAATACTGTGATCTTTCTTCTCCACCAGCAAATTCAGTTGTTGTTTTTATTTTTTAAGGAGATGGTTTTTTAGGCTTTCTCTTTACTTATTTATTTTTATTTTTATTTGTTTTGCTGACAGGCTGGGCTTTAAAAGATTTCTCCCAAGGTGCTCTAAAGATAACCTGTGGGTTTCGGTTGCTCACAAGTTTTCAGTGTGATGAAGTTGTTTTTCAAATGTGGCCAACGTACTATTAAACCCCCAAACAGAGAAAAGGTTAAAAAATAAGAGTAAAACTAACTAAACTTATTTAGCACTTACCACGCATCAAGCACTACCCTACGCGCTTTACGTTATCTAACGTAACCTTATAACCACCTTATCAGGTAGGTACCAATATTATGCTCATTACAGATGAGGGACACAAGGCAGTAAGAGATTACAAAATTTACCTAAGTTTCCGAAGCTGGTAAGTAGCTGGGATTTGGAGCCATGCTGTAAGTTTCCAGAATCTATGCCCCGGAGCATCCATGCAATGGAACGCTTTTCAGGCAGTAAAATAAAGCTAAGGTAGAGTACAAAACATCAGTGGAAGATTCCTATAAGGTCGTGTTAAGTGAAAAAGCAGGGCAGGCAAACAGCACATTTTTGGGAGCTTCTGATGACTCCACGACCACTAGGTCCAGGATAGCCTTTGAACGAATTCATCGCGTCACTACATGAGGCAAAACAGTGCTTCTGAAGAACTGCAGGGATGGAAGATCCAAGTCTGTGGTGTTTCCCTCTGACCGTGAACCCTGGCAGCAGAGCAGAGTCCCAAACCAGAGGTTCTCAAACTGTGGCCTCAATGAGAAACACCCGGAGAGCTTGTAAATTCAGACAGAGGCGGGGCCCCACCTCCAGTGCCTGATTCCACTGGCCTAGAGCCGGGAGGGGGGGTGGGGGGCAGTTGCGGAGAATGTGCATGTCTAACAAGTTCCCAGGTGGTGCTCATGCCTGTTTTGAGAACTCCGGGTCAAAGCCATGGGTAGAAAATCTAGGCCTCTGATGGCACCCACAGCCCTGTCCTCACTCTGTCATGGAATCTGGGTGGCTGCCTATTGCATGATTAAGTTGTCAGGAGAGCAAAGGAAAGATCTATATGCTCTACTCAGCAAATTCCAAGAGCCACTAAAACTCGAGGGAATAAGAACGTGCTCTTTCGGGAGGCTGCAGAGAGCAGAAGTTAAAAAAGGTGAGCTCTGCCTTCAGCTCCGGTCATGGTCCCGGGGTCCTGGGATTGAGCCCTGAGTCAGGCTCCCTGCTCAGCGGGGAACCTACTTCTCCCTCTGCCCCTCCCCCTGCTCCTGCTCTCTCTTTCACTCTGTGTCAAATAAATAAATAACCTCTTTAAAAAAAAAAAAAAGGTACGCTCAGAATCTCAGGTCTATCTCTTACTAGCTTATGATTTACACTCTTAGTTCCTCAGTTTACTTATCTGTGAAACAGGAATAAAACCTACACCTCATAGGGTTGTAAGGGTTAAATGCGGTCACCCTGAGGATGACATCTGCCTGATGCTTGTGGAGAACACATACTCCTGATTCTGGGACCCTGGCCTACTGAGCCAGAATCTCCAGGGCAGGGTCCTCAGGACCCGCCTCTTCAGTAAACAGCCAGGTGATTCTTAAATTGGGCAAGTTTTGCAAAATCGGATAGAATCTAAGTAAAGCACCAGGCCTTGATCTAGGCTCCCTCCACGAAGGTCAGCCACTGACTGATTAGCACCTGGGCCCATCTGCAAATAGTACCACCATGGCCTTCTTGATAATGTCACTCAGCATGATTAATCTGTAGACACCCTATAATAAAATTTTAGACGATGTGGCTCTATATCTGTAAATAAAAACTAAGTGAACTGTACATTTAAGATTTGTGTGCATTACTATTTATAAATCACACTTTTTAAAAAAGATTTTATTTTAGAGAGAGAGCACGCATAAGCAGGGAGAAGAGCAGAGCGGGAGGGAGAGGGAGATAATCTCCAGCAGACTCTGCGCTGAGCTCGAAGCCTGACAAGGGACTCGATGAGGGGCTCAACTTGTGGCTTGATCCCACGACCCTGAGATCATGACCTGAGCCACAACCAAAGTTGGATGCTTAACCCTACTTTAACAACAGGTTTTAAAAAGAAATTTTAAACAGTCATGAGTCCCCTTCTTTAGAAAAATGCGCTCAGAGGCACCTGGGTGGCTCAGTCAGTTAAGCATCTGCCTTTGGCTCGGGTCATGATCCTAGAGTCCTGGGATCGAGCCCCACATCAGGATCCTTGCTCAGTGGGGAGCCTGCTTCTCCCTCTGCCTCTCTCTCTCTGTCAAATGAATAAAATCTTACAAAAAAAAAGGAAAATGCACTCAAAGACAAATCATGCTACTAGATAGGCCATGAGCCTAAGTGCTCATATATGCAGGACACACTGCCATTATGTGACTGTATGGAACACAGAGCAAGTAAATGAGTCACTTGATGAACTTCAATATGTGACTGGGAAGCTGCCAGTGGAAGACCGGGGTAACTTAAGTAATGGAAAGATCCAGAGTTTCCCTTTGACTTCTACCACCTCTGGCAGGGAGTTCTCTGCGGGAAGCGAACAGCTTCAGCCCAGCCTCTCATCTCAAACAGCCAGCTTTGTCCGCAAGGATAGAAGGAGTTTCTGCCTTCATCTTCAGGAAGCCCAGCTCCATAGCCTGGAGCCACACAAGGACTGCGGCTCCCCCGTGTGATTGTGGGATTCCGGCGAAGGGACGGGTCGTTCTCCTCGCTTTCTGTTTGCTTTCCAAAAGCCTTTCTCTAAACACATCTACAGGGTGGTGGAGGAAAGATGACCATGCTGCACAAGACAGTAGATCTGCACTACGCTTTGGAGCGAAAGCAGCATTCCACCGCGGCGTCCAACGGAGGAGGACTCTGGAAGGGGGAGGCGGGGCGGTCAGCCCGGGAAGGGGAGGCGGAGCGATCAGCCGGGGAGGGGGAGGGGAACGATCAGCCCGGGGGGGGGGGGGGGGGCGATCAACCCGGGAAGGGGAGGCGGGGCGGTCAGCCCGGGAAGGGGAGGCGGGGCGATCAGCCCGGGAGCGGGAGGCACTCTTCTGGCGGGAGGAAAACGAAGACGGAAACTCCAGCTCCTGCATTTCCAAGCTGCTGCTCAGGAGCAGACGGCAAGTTAGCTACTAGCTCGAGCTCACGAAATAAGAACGTAGAGCCGGGGCTGCCCTAACGCCGCGGACAGTCTCTGCCTCCCGGGCTAGCGGCTGGAGATCAGGGGCATGGTTAGGAGCTTCAGCGTACCACTGCTTGTAGGGCTCACACACACACACAGCACGTTTTGATTCTGCAGTTCAGTGGTGAGGCTGGGTGATTTGGGAAAGAGGCAGTAAACTGGGAGGTCAGGTATCACCACTGCATCTCCTCTAGGTGTAGACGGTAGGCGCCGATTTCTTAGGATGCATCTTGAGCACAGTTCGCACTGAAAGGGTTTCCATTATTTATTTCCATAGCGGACGCTGGCTCGTGGCTTCGGGCTACTCGTGTGCTTTGCTCACAGCCCAGCCCTGGCACGCCTGTGGCTCCTGAGCCTTTCACAGTTACTGCTGGTGCCCCCCTCAAACCTACTCAGATCCATTTGCTGCGCCTGTGCACCCTTTTCCCAGGTTTGGGGTGCCCCCCCCCAAACCTACTCAGATCCATTTGCTGCGCCTGTGCACCCTTTTCCCAGGTTTGGGGTGCCCCCCCAAACCTACTCAGGTCCATTTGCTGCGCCTGTGCACCCTTTTCCCAGACGGCCTGCTGTGTAGACGGCCCCAAGAGCCTGCAAGACGACCTCCCGTCAGGCAGCCTGAGCTTTGGACACACTGCCGTTGGAGCGTGTCAGTCCAGTCACTTGCCCGAATCAGGACAAATTCGGAGCTAGTCATTTATGCTCTAGGATGGTGCTGTCCAACAGAACTTTCTGTGACGATGGATATGTTCTAAGACCTGTGCTGTCCAACTTAGTAGCCACTAGTCACAACTACGGAGCATCTGAAATGTGGCTAGTGTAGACTGAGGCGCTGAGTTTTTTAAAATCCTGAATGCATGCATGCATGAATAAAAAGGCAGCCTCCATGTCAGAACGCTCAGAAACTACGAGTAGGCTATGCATGAGGTAAGTTTTATTTTCAAGTTGCCTGAGAGTTACCTAGAAACTTCACCTTACATAGACTTTTGTTCCCGAAAATCAGTCTAAGAGGCCTGAGTCCAATTTCTCTGCTTAGTACCCTGGAAGACCGTGACTATGGTCTAATCCTTCTTTGGTTCTAGTTGTGAGAATGTCTCAGAATGTGCACATCAGTGCCCGTGGGTGAGGGCTGTGGAACGTGATGGAGGCTGAGATGAATTTGAATGGACCCCAAGACACAGCCTGAAGCTCCACAGGAACATTTTAGGATGTTTGGCTTCTGATTATTGAGATTTTATTGCAAACATCAATAGTGCTTTCATAGCTATCCTGCCAAAGATTTTAAGGCTTAGGATACTCAAAAATTAAACTACTGTTTTGTTATTTTATTTTATTTGTATCTAAATGCTCTAGGTGTGATCCCTGACCCTGAAGGCCTCCTCCTCTATTCACCTCTGGGGCCGATAATCACTTCTTCTTCAGGTCACCCTTGCTGTTCTCCATAATCACCATACGTGGACGTAAGAGGGCTTTGAAAGGAGTTTCAGCTCCACACACCATTGCCATTTTAATCTCGTGTCTCCTCTTGTTCTGTTCCTGGGTCTCATTCTCTTCCCTGCACCCGAGCCTTGGCTGTAACCTATTTGGCACCTCAGTCCCTTCAGAATGGAGAACCCATCTTGTTTCTATCTATCTTTTGCTCAGGACAGAAGCCCCCAAACCTCAGTCCTCTATGCTTTCTGTCTGTTGTCCCAAACTTCTTCCAGAGTTTGTCCCACACTGGTCAGTAATTCATTCACAGGCATTTTAGGGCCCCATACCGCCAAGCACGATGCCAGGGAGGCCATAAACGTTACGTTAGCATGCCTACCTTCTAGGTAAGGAAGGAGAGGTAGAGGAGTAATGAAAACTGTGTCCAGAATCATAAAGCACATACAGAAAGAGATGGCAACAGGAGCCAAGTCTGGGAGCTGTCAACTACTTGGATCAAGACTCAGGTTTGGTGCGCTTTTGGGCTCAGAATAAAGGCCTTCAAAAAGAGGATAAGCACATGATGCATTAAGATAATATGTCACATAAACAATAAACATGCATTGAAGGTCCTAAGAAACAGACAGACCCTGGCAGCCCCATTTCCACAGGAAGCACCAACAACCGAGGAAGAACTTGCTATGGGGTCTCGCGCCGAGCAAACTGTAAAAAGCACAGTAATAGTACATTCCCATATGACAATCCCTGTGCCACAAGTGAAGGCCCTTGCTTGACGATTCTACCTGAATTTCAAGACTGTAAACGCATGGGCATAGTTCCTCTCAAAGGAACTGGGGTGGAGACCCAGGAAGGTGACGGGGTGTGGACCATCTCCCAGATGTCACTGTTCCTTCACGATGGAGAAGCAGTTTGTTCTTTGGGTCCGTGTTGCCCCATGCCGGGCCGTCAATGATAATTCACCTATCCGGATAGAAATGTGTGGCTATATTCTGGGGGAGTTCTCAGTTCCTGATGCAACAGGACGCAGGAATATAATGTGCTGAAATACTTGTAATTGACCAGAACCGTCTCAAACTGCAAGTACATCAGACTCAAACACAAGGCCAAGGCTACCTGGTGGCAAGAAGAGGGTACGTGTGAACTGGGCTGAACCAGGCTTCCTTCCTCCGCGGCATGCTGTCATAGATTAAAAGGTCCTTCTCGGTCAGTACGACCAGTGCCGGCTTCCACTGCTTCTCACTCTCCCCGGGCACCTGGAACAGAAAACAGGGCGCTGTCAAGTCACAGCCTGCAGGAGGAGAGACGAAAGGAGAAGCTGGCTTCCCCCGCAATCAGAAGACCTGACCATAGGAGCCTTGGGTTCAGGTCGTGAAATCAAAATGAGAAGAAACCATTCATGGTCGCAGGATTCTTGATTCTGGAAAATATGTTTTCTCAAGGGCCCTGGCACGGATCGTCAGCACAGCCAAGAAGGAGCCCAGCTGCCAGACATCTGTCACTGTTTCTCACCTGCCAGTCAGCCCTGAAATCACTATTTCAGAGTGGGACGCAGATGCTTGGGGAAATAAGCACTCCCAGATGGTTCTCTGGTAGAGTACATTGTTTTTATCAGGAAATGGTAAGGTTTGAAAGCTTTTGAAGAAATTCCCAAAGGCTCTGAAAATGTATTATGGTGGCAAATGTCTGTCTGGAGAGGTAGGAGACATCAGAGCCCTTCATCTGGACTGTTTCTGTGACTCAGGCACCATCTTAAAATTCTCTTAGTTTCACTCAGCACAGAAAATTCCTTAACTCTGGGAGTGAAATGACCTGGCAGGGATATGAGAGGATTCAAACGTCAAGCTGGATGTTTGGAGCAGGTGACCCTTAAGGTCCCTTCCAATCCTGGGAGTCAGGTAGCTCAGGTCTTATCTCATGAGCCACCCCCGCTCCCCGGTGTTGATCATCCCAAACTCTGTACATGTTCTTCCATCTATGAAAATTCCCTCCTTCCAATGTGAACTCTGGGCCCTGAGATACATCTTTATGCTCAGTTTGAAAACACTGTGTTAGCCTTGTGACTCAAAGCATGGATCATGTCCCAGGAGCATCAGCATCACATCTTAGACCTATTGAATCAAAATCTGCATTTTAGCAAGACCTTCGGGTGGCTCATTAAAGATTAAGAATCACTGCGCTATATGAAGTCAAGGTCATCTTTGACGCTGGCAATTCAGTGAAGGTTCAACCCTTTCATGACAAACCGCAATCCAAAATCTATTCAAAATTAAGCTAGGCAGTAAACTGAATAAATGATAAAGCTAATTTCTTCCCTTTCTATTCTTATCATTACTTTTCTTAAGTGCCACAGTGATATCTGTAGTCAAATGGCTTTAAGACTGAATGATCAAAGCAGAGAAGATGTGCAAGATGGCAGAAGGGGTGAGACTTATAGGTTACACAGTTTTATGGGCTGCCTGAATCTGAGTCCCCCTCTCTCCATTATTTATTGCCCAGGTGACTTTGGGAGAGTTATTATTCTCTGTCCTTCTATTTCCTCACCAATAAAGATAATATCGCACACAACAGTGGTTAAGAGTGTTGTCTCTGGAGCTAGAATGCCTGAACATAAATCATAGCTCTTCCCAATTTACTAGCTGTGGGATCTCGGCCAAGTCAGCTCATCTCTTTGTATCTCAGTTTCTGTACCTGTAAGATGGGGAAATAATAGTACCTATACCCGAGGACTGTGGTGAAGGTTGAGTTAAAATGTCTAAAATGCTTACCACAGTGCAGAATAAGCACCATTTAGAACCTGGTAAGTAGCGTATAACTCATAATGCTAGAGTGGAGATTAAATAAGACCGTACACGGGGGGCGCCTGGCTGGCTCAGTCAGTAGAGCATGTGACTCTTAATCTCAGGGTAGTAAATGCAAGCCCCAAGTTGGGCGAGGAGCCTACTTTAAATAAATAAATAAATAAATAAAGACCACGTATATAGTGTGCTTAGCATAATATCTGGCAGATGGTAAGAAGCTCAGTGAACCATAGGGTGGGAAAATTGTAGCAGACTCACTGGTTTCTAAACTTGTCAAAAGGAATTCTTTGGAAATGGCAACAATATGACACTTTCTTTGGGAAAAAAAAATATATAAGGAAACCAAGAATATCTTCAGTGCTAACAATTTCAACTCATTCTTTTCCCATCCATCCCAGAGTTCTTCCAGGAAGAATCCATTACACAATGATCATGCACCCCTTCCAACAATTCCAAATAAAAACTCCCCTTCAGGGCACCTGGGTGGCTCAGTCGGTTAAGTGTCTGCCTTCGGCTCAGGTCATGATCCCAGGGTCCTGGGATCAAGCCCCACATGAGGCTTCCTGCTCGGTGGGGAGTCTGCCTCTCCCTTTCCCTCTGCTCCTCCCTCCTGCTTATGCTCTCTCTCATCCCCTCTCTCAAATAAATAAATAAAATCTTAAAAAAAAAAAACCCTCCCTTTCTAGAAAGAAGAAATCACTGTAAAGCTATTTATACTAGAATGTGAATAACTACCTGACTTATTTCTCCAATTATGCATTTGATACATATTTAAAAAAATCTAGTTTTAGCCTATTGCTTTTTCCAACAGAACAACAAATCTTTAAGATATCAAAATAAATTGTTACAGCAAGCAATGTACTAGACCCCACAAGGTAACCAAGCTATGGTCTCAAGGCATAGTGTTGGCGGGGTTTGGAATAAATTTTTTCTAGCCTCTACATTACACTTAGTAAATTACTTTTCCAGTTCAATAAATTGGACTGGAAAAGCTACAAATGATCCTTCCAAAGTGCCTATCTCACTTTACCTAGTCAGATCTGCTCCATTAACTTTGACTGGGACCATTTAAATGTGAACACAAATAAGCATCATTCTTCAAAAACAGTATTAAGTTGGCAAAATAAACCTTAACAGTGAATGCCAACAGTAAAATGCAGATCTTTCTAATGGTGGAATCACCAACTCACTCACGTGTCAAATAGTATAGATAGGTATGAGTCATTCTAAAGCCCTAAAATATTTTGTGGTATATATATATATATATATTATATATAATATATATATATATTTTGTGGTATATATATCTTATATATATATGTATATATATATATATATATACATATATATATATATATAAGAACTGATCATGTTTCTCATGAAGAAGGCGAAGGAGAAGACACAGGGAAACAGACACACAATTCTGAAATTACCCTGAAGCACAACTGGGATCAGCTGAATCCTGTCCCCTTCGTCACTTCGGCAGAGCATGAGAGAAAAGGTTTACAAAATGACAAGAAGAATTTGAGAGGGTGGAAAGAAGTCACTGGTAACAACTGAGGGAAGTAGAAATAAATGTAGGAGATCAACACGTTGTATCTCTTAAAGTTACAAAATGTTACATGTCAATTCTCTTTCAATCAAAAAAAAAAAAACAAAACCTGAGGGAAGTAGAGTCATTAAATCCTCTATTTGAGACAGGGCTCGTAAGTCATCTACGTCAGCAGCTTTCAAACTTTTAAATTTCTTTGATCACTCTGATCAGATTAAATCACAGGTCAAAGAACAAAATGTAAAACAATTGAAAGAGGCTCTGTATGGGGTTACAGCCTGGTTGAGATCCGAGACTTTATGCCTTTGTCTTACCGCCAGCCACACACGAGCCGCACCTCTGAGCGAGGCTCCTAGCAACCACTGGGATACAGTTTGAAAGCTGCTGACCTTGTTTTCTCTAAAATACCTAGAATCTGCAGATTATTTTCAGAGACAGTTGTACCAAAACCTCTCAGTACCTTTTTTGTAGGTTATTTCCAAAAAAAGAATACTACTGCGGTTGTCTGGGCAAAGTTGTAATGATAAAATTAATTAATACACACAGAGGGCTTAGAAAAGTGTCTTGCATACAGTAAGCAAGCAAGCCTTTAAAAATAGTAGCTACTCTAATTCGGAAAGATATATGCACCCCTATGTTTATAGCAGCATTATTTACAAAAGCCAAGATATGGAAGCAATCTAAGTGTCCATTGCCAGATGAGTGGATAAAGAAGATATGGTGTGTGTGTGTGTGTGTATCATTATGTGAATATATATATACACACACACACACACATATATATACCATTATATATACCACTATATATATATATATATGCACACCATTATATATCTATCATTGTATATACCATTATATATATGTGTGTGTATGTGTATATATATATATACACACATACATGTGTATGTGTGTGTGTGTGTGTATATATATATATATATATATATATATACACATATTCCATTATGTATAATGGAATATTACTTAGCCCTATAGAAGAATAAGATCTTGCCATTTGTGACAACGTGGATGGACCTAAAGAGTATTATGTGAAATGAAGTTAAGTCAGACGGAGAAAGTCAAATAACCTAAGATTTCACTTACATGTGGAATCTAAAATACAAAACAATGTCAAAAGACAGAAACAGACTCAAATACAGAGAACAAACTGGTGGTTGTCAGGTGAGAGGGGGATGGGAGAATGAGCGAAACAGGTAAAGGGGAGTTAGAGGCAAAAACTTCCAGTTATAAACAAGTCATAGGGATGAAAGGTACAGCATCGGGAATATAGTCAATAATGTTGTAATAACTTTGTATGGTAACTGATAGTAACGACACTTACCGTGGTGATAATTTTGTAATGTACGTAATTGTCCAATCACTATGTTACACATCTGAAACCAATACAGTATTGTATGTCAACTATACATTAATTTAAAAGAAAATGTTAGATATTCTTATTACCACATCAAAGTAGGAATAGTGCCTATCAAACAAAAGATCTGAATAAACTTGGGTAAGAATTACTTGCCTCTCTGGGTCTAATGTCCTCCCTTGTCAAAGAATGGGGTAAGACAGGAGAGCCTGGGTGGCACAGTCAGTCTATGTGTCCAACTCTTGGTTTTGGCTCAGGTAGTGATTTCAGGGTCCTGATCTCAGGGACCTGAAATCGAGCCCCAAGTCGGGCTCCACGCTCAGCAGGGAGTCTGCTTAAGATTCTCTCTCTCCCTCTGCCCCTCCTCCCCACTCCCCTCTCTCTATAAAATCAATAAATAAATCTTAAAAAAAAAAAAGAATGGGGTAAGACAAAGTTATTGCTTTTTCAGTTTAAAATTGCCTGCTCCTAGGCTGGGACTGCTTCAGCTACTAGTACTCTTGCTTTATTACTTCTGTGTTCCATGGACTCTATTCATAGGGCAAAAAAAACAATGTATGGATCTCTTTTTCTCCACCCATGCCAACTCACTCTTCCCAACACGGTTATTTTCTACCTTCTCCTTGAGCACAGAGTGGCAGGGACAGCTCAGAGGCTTTGGAGCCCAACGGCAACATCTTCGAAATCTGGCTTTGCCACTTCCCAGCTGAGAGATTTGAAGAGATCTCTTAACTGCTGTAAGCACTTGTTCACTGACGTGTACCGTGCCGATAATGGCCTCCTATGCATATTTTTATGAGGATTAAATGAGACAACGTTAAACTATCCCCATCCCACACCTCACGCACACACTTGCTTCCAGCTACCCTGCTCAGGAAGAAAGGTCTGGATGTGAGGCCAGTGACTAAAAGCAGGATAAAAAAAGTTCACAGAGAAAGAAGGTCAATCACAACTTGTGTTTGGGAGATCTTGGCAACTTTTTAATTTAAGTCTCTTCACCTCAGTTTGCTAGGAATGTAGAACAAAGGGCAAGATGCCAGGGTAATAATAATTAGCAGTTATCAACTTCCAAATGCTTTACAAACATGAGATAATTGATCCCTGCACCAACTCTCAGAGAGGCAGATAAAGATCATTATGTGAATATATATATATATATATATATATATATATATATATATTCATATATATGTCCCACGAGGGTTCCACCCCCCTTAGCCACCGGAGTGATGTCCCTCAGCAGAGCAGACTTCTAAAAGTTCTGATTCTGTGCTCTGTGGCTCTATCACTTCACCAAAAGGAGAGGAACAAGTTTCAATGTGGCCACCGGAACACAGGGAACATGCTAACAAGTCGCAGTCTGCAGCCCTCTTCTACTCGTCCCAAACAACACCGGGACCCAGCGGTCGGGAGCCAGGTGGGACATCCACACCTGGGATGCAGAGCCGAATGGAAAGGAAGAGAAGGCAGAGGAGAACGGGAAAGGGGATTAGCCAGCAAGTTCAAAACCCAGGCTCTGAGGGAGCCTCAGCTCCGTTGGACTCGCTCCTGGATTCGCTTCTCTCCTCTCACACAACTCCCCAACTGTTGGCACCTGGATCACATGGTGACTTCAAGGGTGGCTTACAGTGGGGAACAGACAGAATGATCCGTCTGGTTAGATAGATGTCAAGACAATGCTGAAAAATGTTAGAGAAAGCAGAATGAAAATAAGGAAAGAGAAATAGGGTTTGACTGCAGGACATTTAGGGAGGTTATCATTTTCACATGCCAACGTTCCCAATAGCAGCAGTCCCCGATTTCAAATGTGTTCCCTCCTGCCAAATTCTGAAACTGGCTCTGGAATTCTATAAGCCATATACAATAAAGCCTCAGATTCAGGGTTCATAAATAGAACTCTCACTAGAGTCAACATGCGAGTTAGCATAGCAGGACTCTGGTGCTTGCATTATGGATAAATCACCTCTGGGGGACAACAGGACCATGCTCCCTCTCAAGGCTCTAGGGAAGAATTCTTCCTTGCCTCTTCCAGCTTCTGGTAGCCACCAGTGTTCCTTGAAGCTGTGTCATTCCCATCTCTGTTTCCATTGTCACATGGACTTTCTGTGTGTCTTCACGTGGCCTTCTCATCAAGATACCTGCCACTGGATTTAAAGCCCCCCCAATTCCAGTATGAACTCAACTAATTACATCTGCAAAGACCCTATTTCCAAATCAGGTCACATTCTGAGGTCCCGAGTGGACATGAATTGGGAAGAGGTGGGTAAAGCCAAGACATTAATCATAAGAAAATGGCAAGAACCCACTACATTTTCAGTCAGTTTTCCAGTTTTCTTTTTCTCTCTTTAAACATTTGCAGACACGGGGTATGTTTTTTGAAAGTTATCTTATTTACTGAGTATGCAGAAGGTCAGATGTTAATGTACTCTAACAGAAGCCTTTGATGGCTCTATTAAAAGTAATGCTTTGGTCCCCAGGATTTCATAATGAAGCCAACCCTAGGGCAGATGACACATATCCAAGGAGATAAGTGCACAGCCAGGGTTTTAAATCTTTTGTCATACAGCATCATGGAAAGAGGAGATAGAAGGCACATGAAGGTCTAGTCCCCATCGAGGCACAGAGCAGTTCAACCACATGAACCTGGCCTTTCAGTTGTCTTTCCTCATTTTGCTTACTGCTAATGAGACAGCTCTTCAAAATGACCACATTCTAAGATACATTCCAAAGTCTCGTCTTGCTTCTTAAAGACTGTTGGATTCTACTTGGATTACTCTGTATCTCTGTGTCACTTCCAGTTCAGGCTACGCGTAATCAATTTGGACTAAAAAATTGGAAGAACCAGATACAGCCACCCAAGCCTGTGTCTTGTTAAGTTGAGGATGATTTTCTACCCTACACTCGTCTCTGCCTTGCGAAAAGCAGAATGACAACCTTACTGGAGGACTCAACTACAGGAAAGGGGAGCGCCTTTCTGCCCATTGTCTATCCCAATCTAATTAACTTCCCCTCCAAGGAAAGAGGGGCTGTGACTCTAATTGTTCAGATCTAGAGCTGTCACTGGGTCTTTTTTAATAGAAGGCATTGTCATATTCATCACAAGTGGGTGTCTGTGGTCACTACCCATTCACTGCAAATCACCATATTTGCATGAAGGGAATATGTATGCTGGACTGGTCCTACAGCAGCTTGGCCATTTTGGTCCACACTGTTGACTCATTTCAATACCCAAGCATCCTAGCTTCAAAAGAGGCCAGAGGAGGCAAGACACATCACTTCGGCCGTGTTCTATATGATGCAGCATTTATCTGAGTTTGGCATTAATTAGGGCTTAATGGGCACTTGCCTAGCTATTAATAAAGATGGGTTTTTTCCTTGTTCTTCATTAGTACATCATTCCCTCTCACTCTCAGTTGGGAACCCCAGAAAAGAGAAGGGGTGTGTAGTTACACTACCCAAATCCTACTCTGAACCACCCAACACTCAGCATTCTGGAAGAAAACCTGGCCATGAACTTGGACCCCCAAACTGGATTCTGCTGTGTGTCGCCTTGTCATGCCCATTTTGAATAATTCTGCCTTTTTTTTTCTTCCCCCTGCCCACATTAGTTTTTACTACTAGACAGTTTATTCTCTCCTTCCTTCCAGAGACGCTCTGGCTCCATGATCATCAGCTGTTTTCACCTCCCTCACCCAGCTTCTTGGATCTAGACTTGCCTGACCTGTCAATTCCTTCTCTCATGAGGGAGCCCCAGCTCCTAGAAGCCTATCTCACCAACCATTCCATTTAGAGTCAGAAGATGTATTTGCCTCCCCACTTGGTGCCTTGGCTCAACTGGGAACAACCTGAGTTTCCCCCCAGGACTTGGCAACTTCCTTTGGACACGTCCAAACACCAGCTGTTTGAAGAGGAGACCTGCTGTTTCTACGCAAATGAATTCCTTACACTGCTTCATATGGGTTTGTTCTTTTAAACTTGTAAACATTCCCTTTCATCTTGTTTACTTGTGTGCTCAGTTCAACCTTTTCTGAGGAAAGTCCAAAAGTAAACTTCAACGCCGCTCCCTGCCTGAATTATACAAAATTATAATTGAGTAAGGTCGGAATTGTTTGGGATTTGCTCTGTCTTTGGACCTCAAAAATAGTAGTAACTTAGAAGGGACACTTAGGAGAGAAAGGTTTAGAGAGAATGTGACATGTTAGGTTTCGAGTCATTTCAGTCTGACAGTTTATTTTGTTTTTAATTTTTTTTTTATTTATTCATTTGAGACAGAGAGATACAGAGAGAGAGAGAGAGAGTAGGAGCAGTGGGGAGAGGCAGAGGGAGAGGGAGAAGCAGACTCCCCGCTGAGCAGGGAGCCTGATGCGGGGCTCCATCCCAGGACCTGGAGATCATGACCTGAGCCGAAGGCAGACGCTTAATGACTGAGCCACCCAGGCACCCCAACAGTCTGATGGTTTAAAAATCTGCATCACAGGAAAAGACTTCTTTTATTAAGGAAAGAGAGGCTGAAGGGGTAAACGTGTATTAAGAGCCTACTGTGTGATGAGCAGGGTTGTGGTTACATGGTGGCTCCCGCTCCTCCAAATTCAGATGGTGAAGTCCAAACCCCCAATACCACGGAATGTGACCATTTTAGGAAAGATGGTCATTGCAGATGTAGTTAGTTAAGACGAAGTCGAACTGGAACACAACAGACCCTAAACCAGTATGACTGGTCTGCTTGTAAGAGGGGAAATGGGGACACGGGGAGAATGTCACGTGGACACGAAGACAGGAGTGATCGAGCCCCAGAATGCTGAAGCTTGCCAGCAAACCACCGGCAGTGGGAGAGAGGCAGGGAGCAGATGCTCCCTCATAGCCCTCGGGAGCGAGGAACCCTGCTGGTGCCTGACTTGTGCGTTTCTAGCAACCCGCACCGCGAGACAATCCATTGCTGTCGTCCGATTGTTGTAGTTCCTTACGGCAGCCTTAGGAAATACTATCAGCACGGTGCTCCGCTTCCCCTCCCTTAACCCATTCAACACCTCGAAGCATGTATTATTATCTACGTTTTCCAGAAGAAGAAACCGTGGCTCAGAGAGGTCATGCACTAGCCAAGGTTACATAGTGATAGTTAACAAAGCCACGTATGTGCCTTCCTGACCTCAAAGCTGTGATACTTTTCAGATCACAAAGCTGCCTCTCAGAAGAAAGGAAAAGGGGGGCAATGTGGTGACGTAAGGGGAAAGGCAGGAGGGAAGACCAGCTGGGAACTCGGCTGTAGCGTCTCCCGCGGACTGGGGTGCATGGGGTCCAGCTCTGTGCAACTTGGCAACATACTCCTCGCCCTTCTTTTCCACCTCCTGGCACACGGGGCTCCCCTCAGGCCAGACATCAGCTCAGTGCAAGTTCCTCTGAGTAATCAAAGCTCTTTATTCCCCAAGTCTCACATCTGATTAAAGTAATTCAAGACTAAGTTGTAAATGACTCATGACCCTTAATATGTCTTTCCACTGAGGGATATTTCTATTTATAACGAGTAGGTGAGACAAAATTAGTCCCTTATGTTTATTCTTCATTGCACAATTGAAGGGCTAGTAAATGAAACATGGTCTGTTTTCTAAAGGCAGTGAAATATTCCATTATACTATAAATTTAATTTGCAGGCTTTTGTTATTTTAGCAAACCCTATTCTTCGCTGGTGGTGCTCACTCTGGTACAAATGTCTGCCAGTTCTAAGTCCAAATTAATGGGCTGTGCAGTTCCAAATCAACCATATATCCTATGTTCAGCAACATATAATAGAGTACAGTAGGCTATGAAATTTGGATATTTGTAACTACTATACTTTCCTAGATATTTGACCCACTAGGAAGTTAAGCGGTTCCTGACCCTCCTAGCTCATGGCTGCAAAAACACCAGATTCAAAGCATATGCTTTCAGCAATGTTATAGGGCTGTATCAACCACAGAATCTTCTAGACAAGGAGTCACAAATTTAGAGACTACAGAGAACCAGATGTAAAAAAAAAAAAAAAAGACAACCCATATCCCATTTACGGGGGAGCTTCTTTTTAGCATTAGCCAATCATTCATTACCAGGAAAGATAATAGACACAATGTTGTCAAAAGAAGCATTTCAAAAGAACCCATAAATTTGTGTTTTTTAAATGTGAATTCTCCCTATTTTTAAAGGTTTGTGTACTGGTTTCCTATCGCTGTTCTAAGAAATCACCACAAAAATAGTGGTATTTATTCTCTTACAGTTCTGGAAATCAGAAGTCCTAAAATCCAGGTGATCGCAGGTCTGCTGCCTTCTGGAGGCTCTAGGGGACAATCCATTTCCTTACCTTTTCCAACCTCTAGAAGCTTCCCTAATTCCTTTAGCTCATGATTCCACATCAAATTGCCTTTTCACCCTCTCTTTCTGTCACAGCATCACCTACTCTTGACTCTGACCTTGCTGCCTCCCTCTTATAAGGACCCATGTGATTAAATCCCCCCCTGAGATAACTCAAGATAATTTCACCATCTCGAGATCCTTAATTACATCTCCAAAGTCCTTCTTCCCATGTAAGACAATGTATCTATAGGTTCTGAGGATTAGGATGTGAACATCTCTGGGAGAGCATTATTCTGCTTACCTCAGTTGGCAACTAATTCAAGTTAGAGAAACAATAATATGAAATGAAGTGATATGAAGTCTGGCACTTTAAAAATCTCTGCATGTCCTCTTCCCTCTACTCCACCCCCAAAATGGGTAAATAGGGAAAACAAGATAGACTTAATACAGACAATCATAAAAATTGGGTTACGTGCACCTGGAGGTTCATTATTTTCTTTTCTTTTTATATGAAAAAAATGAAATTCCTCTAATAAAAATTAAAAAAACTGAACAACACAGGGACTGAGAAAATACACCTGCAAGGAAGCCAGGCATGGCCCACAGACTGCCAACTTGCCATCAAATAAAGACACTTACTTGTTGAGAAATAAGTGCACAATCCGGCAAATGGATTCGCAGAACTCACAAGGCAGGGTTTCCATGAGTGCCTTGTGTTCCTCAAGGGCCCCAACATTCCACTGAAGTGCAAGTGTGACCTGAATTAACTGAAGGCTGAGGTATAACAGGGGGTATTAGCTGTTGAGACAGATTGGCTAAGAGCAGCCTCCATCCTCAAAATGTGTGTGTGTGCGTGCGTGTGTGTGTATTCATCGTGGCTGAGCTGGTGGTTCTTTTGAAGAAATACCACCTTTGTCTCTATATGAAAGGTGGATACCAAAAAAAGTGGACACCCAGTTCAGGGGATCAAGTGAAGGGTCAGGGAAAGATGTAAGTTAGTGATCTTTCTTGGAAAACTGAAGTTTATTGGAGAAATTTCGATACAGTGGCTTCAAGATTTAGGGACTCTCCAAGCTTCTGAAACCCAGCTCTCATAAATGACAAAGATCTCCATAATAGTCCTCTGCCCCTAACATGCTACCTGTTTCTGCCCCCTTATTTATTCCTTCTAATTTTTGAAAACGCAGCCTTTGGAAATTCTCATCTTGTGTGGGATGACTGTCCTCATGGGCTCTTGGTTCTATATTTTCGTGAGGTATCCATGTACCTTCCTAATGCCTGGGATCTAAAGGGTGTTCCAGAGACTCCAGCTGAACACTGAAGGATGGAAGTCATACCCAGATAAACATGGTAAACCGTCACCGTCTAGCACTGTTTAAAGAGCCCAGACGCCCGTGATCTCTGTGTCTCTCATGGGCTTTCTTCACCCACCCAGGGCTCCAATTCCCTGTTCCTTTCACAAGCAGTGAGCTGCCCAGACTCAGCTTCCAGAAATGGATGAAAGGTTGCTTCTAATCTGTGACACTCACAGATAATTAAATTAGACTCTTCTCTGTCTGGTGGGGAAAGCTATTTTATATTTTCATTAACTCCAAAGGGCCTTTTCAATTACAGTCCCTGTTGGGTAAACAAGTTATCTTTGACTAACAGCCTTTCCTTCTCTAACACCCAGGAAACATGCCCTTTACAGGGATGCTGATGTGCAGCAGAAATTCATAATGTGGTAAAAAGTTATCTTTTGAAAGGCAGTTGACATTATCATTAAATCCAAAAGGAGCAAGTTCTTAAGAAAAAAAAAAGTCTCTGCTTCAGCATCTTCTGTTTTGTTCTCACTGGGTGTGTCTGTGGGTTTTCTTGGAGATTTTCTCATTTTATTTCTCCCTCAAAGGAGAAAGGAAGGGTGCTTTGAAGGAGGAAGACTATTAAAACGTAGGGAGTGTCTAGCCTCTCACCATGTCAGCATTTTCTAAAGTCACGCCCTGGTCTTACAGCTCTTCAGTAACTTCAGACATCATAACACTATTCACTGTATGAAAGAAATATTAACATGTTTGCTTTCAGTGGATTTATCAGATTTTCAAAACTAAATAAACAGAAGCAAAAAATAATTCATTTCAGAGATAGTTCAACATTAGTTAGTCCATTTATCCTACTTTAGTTTAAATGCCTTCATAAAACCTGCCCCAACTAGGAAGATTCATTTTTCTTTTTCTCTGACCTCCTGGAAGCAGAGAGGCAATGTAGTATTAAGAGCATAAATCTTGCTGTCAGACAGTTCTGGTCTGCAAGTCAGCTCAGCTCTTCGCAATGTGATCCTGAATGAGTTATCTTCTCCACGTTTCAATTTCCTCATCTGTAAAATGGGGGTGATAAAGTCCCTCTCCCGTTAGACCATTAGGAAGATGGAATCAGATAATGTGTATAAATGGCTCATAGTACAATGCTCAGCAAAGATCACGTGTGGTCTGCAGCTAACTTGCATCAGAATCAGCTAGGCTGCGAGGGACAAATTCTGATGTCTGCCCCTTCTAAGACCCAATTATTCAAAAGTGCTAGGGGTTGTAAAAAGAAAAGGGGGGTAGGGGGAAAAGTGCTAGAGGTGGTACCAGGAACCTCTACAATGAGTGTTAATTATCGTCACCATGATTTGGTGAAAATACCAATTCTTGAATCCCAAATCCACTGAATCCTGGTATCTAGGGATTGAGACTACACATCTCCATTTCTGCAACTTCTCCGGAGACTCTGATACACAGCCTGCTTTGGGATTCCCTGGCCCACATAACTCATTCTGATACTGGCTCACAGCCCTTCATTTTTTAGCGATTTAGCCAGTGTCCATGATGCTATGAAAATGTTTGTCGTTAAAATCAGCTGACCTGAATAAAGGTGTGTCTGCCCAAGTACACCTCTGAGCTATGATGGGCTCTGCTGAGGGAACCCCCCCCCTGCCGCATTTCTTCCTAATGTGACATCCATGAACATTGGATTCCTGCATAGTTTTTCCAAACCCTAGTCATTCATGTACCATTTTCATGATTTTTGTTGATTTCACTTATACCATTATGGGATTCACTGTTAGCCGCTCACCCGATATCTGTTCTCTTCTTTTAAGTAAAAGGACTCCAAAATTATTAGGAGCGACAATATGTCCAGTTACAAAATTCTATTTCCCTGATCCCGATTATCCTTCCTGTCCCCCTGTCCAACAATCCCAACACAGATGTATCTTCTGCCTTCACCCAGTAGGCTTGTTTATACATATCCAACTTGACACGCATTTGGTTGGATCACAGGTACAGACACATCCCGCACTGAGAAGAAGCCTCTTTCATGTCTGCTGGCATGCTCTTTGTAGCTGTCCCACAACAGACAATAGAAATGTTATTTCTGAGCAGAATATAACTTTGAAAACAGGGTGACATGTTTTCCCTCCTCTGTCTAGCCTTATGTTCTCTTCCTCAGATCGCCTTTCCGCAACACACAATCTATCTGTGGCCGACGTGTTCCTTTCTGGAGTAAAAGAACCACAAAGAAAATTCCAAGGGCATTTGAACATTCTATCAAAGCCCAGCAGCAGCAAATGAGACATAGGAAGGCAGTGTTTCGAATGTAGTACCATGTCAGTGTGGAAATCATGCCAGGTACGAACATTTTCTGGATGATCTCGGACCTCTGCAGAGGCTTTTAATTACAAGTTTCATATAAAATTACCTTTATACTATTTAAATAGGAGATCCATCTTCAGATTTATAAAACTGTAAATGTAGTACACTAACTATTGAGAACCTAAAGAAACGTGGCTTTCTGAAAAAAGAAGTCTTTCTTGTTATTTTTTTTCTGTCTGGCTTTCTGAACATATTCATTCATTCAATAAACATTTCTTAAGATTTCACTTATTTGAGAGAGAGAGAGAGCACAAGCAGGGGGAGCGGCAGGCAGAGGGAGAAGCAGGATCCCCGCTGAGCAGGGAGCCCGATGTGGGGCTCGATCCCAGGACCCCGGGATCATGACCTGAGCTGAAGGCAGATGCTCAACCGACTGAGCCCCCCAGGCGCCCCTCAGTGAATATTTCTATAGCATAAATTGTGTGCTGGGTCCTCTGCTCATTCAGTGGCCTCACTGCCACTGAATGGTGGTAGAAGGCAGACAAGTCAGGAAGAGTAAATAAGCAAATATAAAAAAGTAACTTTGGCAAGTGTTACAAAGAAACAAAATAGGCTAATATTTAAATACGCTGTAAAGTGTAATAGAAATTTTCACTTAGGAACAGTTCAATTGCTGTCCTCTGACAGTTCAATGCTCTAGCTCTGTGGAGAATTTTTTTTAAATCTAAATTTTGGCTTCTACGATATTAATCATCCATTAAGTGTCACTTGCAAAAGTACTAAGCATTTACTTAATGTTTCTAAAATAGGGATAAACATTTTTGAAAGGACTGTATTTACTTTGATTTAATAATCATCTACAGTCTTTGAGAATATTTACTCAGCAAGTTTGAAGTCGACCAAATATTTTTAAGACATGGAATCTACAAAATATTATGGTAACTATTTTAATAATGGATGGTTATCCATCCAGTCATTCAATTACACAAGGAGTCCTTACCAAATTCCTACCACAAGCCAAGCCCTGGGCCAGGCTTCAGGAACTAAACAATGAATAAGACTTCACCCTTACATCTAAGGGATTCATACTGTCAGGAACATAAGCAGTAGGAGACTGTAAGTGCTGGAAGAGGAAATGTCCTGTGTGTTCCAAGGAGGAAGACACTGATCCTGCCTCACAGGATGAGGGTTAGGATGGAGGAGATGTCATCTCTCCTGATGCGACAGCTGGGACTCTCCTAGTCAAGAAGAGGAGGAGGAAGGTACAAGAGTAAAGTAGTGGTGTAGGCAAAGCTTAGGAAGAAAAATCATGCATCCAGAGAATGGTCACCAGTTCCATGGGGCAGGCGTGTTGGCTGAAGAGGAAAAGAGACAACACTGGAAAGACAGCAGCAATCTGAGGTGTTACAAATCCACTAATGGCTTTTTACAAAACATGACTTAACTTCCTGAAACCCACATGTCCCGTGCTTACAACATACTCTTGGTCCAGGATCTTGCCTTTTAAGCCAGGCAGTCATGCAGTCAGTAGGTCCTCAGGAGAGCTGTGGTGAGAGTTGTCTCTCCTGTGCCTGGAGCACAAAGACCAGACCAACAGCTGAACCGGGGACCATCAATAACCCCTGCTACCCTGCACAGTGGAACCGCCCTCATCAGAACTCTTTCTGTAACTCCATTACCTCAACAACTTCAGGTTCCGTGCCCTGGTTATGCTGCACATGTGTCTAGGAACCACCCTAAATATTTCTCCTAACACAGCCATGAATTCATGCCTCATACAGGGTTGGGCGCCATGACACTATCTGAGCCCTTGATTTTTTTGGCAGGAATCCCTACATCTTTCCAAGGCAGAGCTCATGGTGCTAACTCTATCCCGTTAGCTACTGTTCAGGGGATGCTTCCAGAGCTCAACCAGCGCTTCCCACTCAGGCAACACCCTGGACTTTTGCGTGTACCCCAACCTTGCAGCTCATTCCCTTTTGCTTTTCTGGGCATCGTAAATACTTTTTTATAGATAGACCCTAGCTCTGCCCCTCACATGAAACCCTCCTGCCTGCCTCAGCATTCTTCCTACCAGAATGAGTTGCATGCTTTCACGGAACTCTTCTCCTTCAGCCAACTTCGTTCTGTGGTAACACCCCCATTTTACTGAATGAGCACGCCAGCACTGAGGTAGAAAGAGTTTTCTTTTTAAGAATTTATTTGAGTTTTAATTTTAACATACGGTAAACTATTTCCATGGTGGTACCTAAGTATGTATTTATGAAACTGACTCTACAGTTTCTTATAACTTTAATCTATTTAAGTTGCTATAATAATAACACTTACATTTTTTTTAGTATTTACCAAACACCAGGCATTACTTTATAAGCATATCTCATTTAACCTTAAAACAATCCTGGGAGGTACGCCATTACTATCCTCATTATAAAATTAGGCGAGCTATTGTTCAGAGATCTTGAGTCCCATACCCAGTTTACATAACTCTACTTTATTGTTTATTATGCCACGATATTCTATGGTTTATTATTGATGGATACACAAAGGATGCTGGATCCGCAACACTTAACACAGTGTCTAGTGTATAATAGATGCTCGGTATGGTCTATGGAAGACCAAGTGGTAATACATCCTGAGAGGAAAATCCCTCCCTGAGGAAGAAGACCACGGTTACAGAATAGCTTCCCTCCGTGTTTTACCTCCACTGGAAGCAGAGGACCGGAAACGCCTATTTCTGTTGGGTAGTTGGTCAAGGCCAGATCACTGCAATTTAAGCCAGTTTCAGAGATAAGCGGCCTGTATGTAGAAGGGCCTCATACTTGGTTTAATGCTTTCTATTGTTGTCTTGAAATTCTTAATACTTTTTGAACAAGGGGCCCCACATTTTTACTTTGCAGTAGGTCTCAGAAATCATGTAGCCAGTCATAACTACTCTGTAAGCTCCATAAACACAGACACTATTTTGTTTACTGTTATATCTCCAACATCCAGGACAAGTTTGGTGTAGAGCAGGTGCTCTGTGTGTGTGTGTGTGTGTGTGTATTTTTGCTTTAATTAAAGATTAACTTGAAGCAGAAGCCAATGACTTACTCAAGGGACTCTAAATTTTTGGCAAGAAGTTCAAATTGGATTGAAGGTGGGAGAGTCTAGAATGCTTTGGAAACCAGACAAGAGCCCTCGGCTATTACCAAGACTACCAGACAATGGGGCACCTAAGAGGTAGATACCCTTAGACTTCGCAGATAGGGTTAGGACTCTACCAAGTGGTTGAAACTCCCATCACCACTGTGAGCATACTTGTGCTCATATTGTTTTTTGTACCTGTGTATGTCGTCAACCAGACAGTGAATCACTCGTTTGTCTGTTTGCTCTCTGTTCCATTTCTTCCTCTTCTCCAGTGTGATGGTTAGTTTTATGTGTCAACATGGCTAGATTATGCTATCCATTTACTCAATTAAACACTAATCAAGGTATTACTGTGAACGTATTTGTTTTTTTTTTTTTTTAAGATTTTTATTTATTTATTTGAGAGAGAGAGAGAGAGCACATGAGAGGGGGGAGGGTCAGAGAGAGGAGCAGACTCCCCGCTGAGCAGGGAGCCCGATGCGGGACTCGATCCCGGGACTCCAGGATCATGACCTGAGCCGAAGGCAGTCGCTTAACCAACTGAGCCACCCAGGCGCCCCACTGTGAACGTATTTGTAGATGTGATTTACATCTATAATCAGTTGATTATATTATATTCCACTGTCCTCTGAGCTGCCTCTGATGCTCAGAACATTGCAGGGCATCCTCCGCCTGCCCCTCCATCTGGACCCGAACTTATTCTCTCCAACACACCCAGAACCACAAAGCACACCCTGAGGGCTCCAGCATGCCTGGCTTCCCTTCCTGGGAAACGCTACACTACACTTACTTGGACCAGGCCCTGACCCATGAGCATTCCCCATGATGGATAAAAAAAAGATTATCCTGGGTAATGCAGGTGGGCCCCATCCAATCAGTTGAAAGGCCCTATCAGCAAAACTGAAGTTTCTTTGAGGAAAAAGAGATCTACCTGTGGAGTACAGCTTCAGGTCCCCCTGTAAGTCTCTCAGTGTCCAGCCTGTCCTTCTCAGTCGTCCACCCTATTAGTTTCAGATTTGCCAGCCCCCACAATCACATAAGCCAATTCCTTGAACTAAAATCAATCTCTCTCTCTGTCTCTCTCTTTCTCTGGTTTCAGAAATATAGGTAAACACCTGTTCTCCCTGACACTCAAAAGTCATCCAAACAATAGTATATCTACCTTGAACATAATAAAAATCAGTTTATTATGTATCATTCAGGGTCCAGTCAAGAAAACAGAGCATTGCCTGATAGTCCAGAGGACTGAGTATATGGAGCTAGTTACAAAGGCTTTGGAACAGCTGAAAAGTCAAAGTGGGAATGAAAAATCAACCCTAGGCCAGCAAAGGCTTGAAGCTCTTCCCATGGTACAGCTAATGGGACTGAGAGAGGGTAGTGATGAGAGTAGAGCTCCGGAGCGGGGAGATTCTAAGGACCAGAGCAGGAAACAAAACCATGGTCGGCCAATGGGGAGCTTGCCCCATGGAAGAAGGAACTGTCAGGTAAGAGCTAGAACCAGACGAGACGTAGCTGCTCCAGGCGATGGTCCTCAAAGCAGAAAGAGGGAAGAAATACCTTGGCTTCTCCATTCTCCTGCCCTCCAATTTCTACCTGTGCCTCACATTGGCCTAATTTAAGTAGGTAACAGTGTCTACTTCACAGGATAACTGAGAATCAAATGAAGTATCATATGAAAAGGAGCAAGCACGGTTAAGTATTACATAGGGTATTAATAGGAGTACCTGTGGTCAGGTGTACACTGTTTTCAATAATGCTGGCCTTGCAGGGCTCATCAGTTATGAAATGACATCACTGTCATATCAGCACATCCTTAACCAAGTCTGGTCCCTGCTATCCCTGTGCTAATCATGTGTTTTAATGACAGCCTTTCTGATTCCCTGGAATGGGTTGTCTGCATGGCATTCTACTTCCCTGAAGGAAGCCTCTGTAGAGGAGGGTAACACACAAAACCTAGACCCTAAGCAGCCTGGCACTCAGCATCATGGAGTCTCAAACACACTTCTGCCCTGGATTTTCTTGGGTCCTTGGATCATCAGTAAGTTCTGAAAATTAGCCATTTCAAACTCAAGAACACACTTCCTGTCTTTTCATCTTTTGCTTCGAACAGTTTACTTCTTCCTATAGCATCTTCTTATGTGCTTTTCATTTACCAAACTCTGTTGGACTTAGTCTGCTTCATCTCTACCTTAGAGAATTGGTGACCTTTTTCATTATACTCACTTTTTCCCTCGAGCCATCTTAAGACCTGAGGATCAAAAGGCGTACATGCTATTCTAGATAGACTGGCCAGAGATGCATAGCAAGTCCGGGACCTCCTCATTCTCTGCCAGGAAGGAGTATCTATGAATAACTCTGCCTTTATACTTACAGCGTGGGGAGTATAAGGTTTTGGGTAGAAAACACATTAACCAATGACAATATGATGGGTTGCTGATGTACTGCAGCTGGCATCAACCACTCTCTGTTTTATGAGTCTGTCAGCACACTCCTTCTGACCTCTTTTGCCTCATACAAGCCTCACCTCCAACAAATTCTGGAGTCCTTTCCAGCCTCATCCTCCTGAGTGTCCCACACATCCTGTCTCCACCCCTTTCTCTCCCACCCCCATAGGAACTCAGTTCTCTTTCATCTGCATTGTGTTCAAAGAGGTGTAACTTAGCTTAAAGGAAGTGGCTTCCTTAATAAACAAGCATTTTGGTCTCAGTGGCTGCAATGATCCATTCTCATTAAATTAAATTGAAAAAGGGATCGTTCAGTTGACGACGATGACGATGATCATGATACAAGTAACAAAAACCCACAAACAACATACCACTTGAGTTTAGTTTTACTACTTTCTCATTAAGAGAATATTAGGGAACAATCTTTTCTTACTGCTTCTATTATAACAGTCACTAATTATCTACAGTTGACCCCATTTGTGAGAAAAACTAAGTTATCTATAAACAGATTTTTTTTTTAACTGTGAAAAAAAAGGCTGAACGCTTTACTAGAAAACTACCTAGACAAAAAATATAAACAGTCCTATGTCAAACTAAGAAGCTGAGCAATTTTTAAAAATCCATTCACATTGGAACAGGTCATCCCAACTAAATGAGGTGATATGTATTCATTCACGGGACAAATATCGCCTAGCACATGCTGTATGCCAAGTACTGTGCGAGCAACTGGGCACGTCGTGACAAGCAGAACCAGACAGTACTCCCCAGATGGAGCTTCTAGGCTGGAAGGGGGACCAATGTTACATAAAGCTTCAAACAGACAATAAATATACAATTATACACGGTGCTAACTGCTGCCACTTACGAAGCTTACGTGGGAGTTCTACTGAGTCAAGTCCACTTTCTCCTACTCTGGAAGGTTTGCTATTCTCTTGTTCTGTTTTGTTTTAATTTTTATTGAAGAAGAGTTGATGCCATGTTATATTCCTTCACATGTATGAAGCTTTGCTATTCTTCATTCTGACATTCCTTTTGCATTGACTGCCATTAAAGGCAAGTGTTAACCAGGTCAATGAATTCGATGTGCACACTTGGAATAAAGGGCACATGGGTGTTGCCAGCTTTTTGGACATATTTTTGCAAACAGCAGCTCTTCACCCACACCCTGTTCCCATGGCTTTTTTTTTTTTTTTGCAAATGTTTATACAGCTGTTAAAAAGAAAAAGGGGGGAAGAAACAGCTTTTGGGACTCACTCAACAAAACAAAACATAATATCCAACCAAAACAGATACTCCTCTCCTGCTTTGATTTTCCACCTTCTCAGACTTTAAAAAATCAGTACCAAAGGATTTTGATTCACGGGTGGATAATGGCAAGGACTGTGAGGTCAGCAACGCTCTGTTGTGACACCATGAGTGACATTCAAATATTTAACAACAGCAGAGCCACCAAATCGAAGTGGGGCAGGCATGGGAAGCAAGCCCTAGGTCCCAATCAGGGGCACCAGCCTCGGAGCTGGCTTGGGAGGCAGCCTCACCAGCTGACATGGCACTTCTCTGGCCTTCCATCGTGTTCCAGCACCCATGCCTGAATCCAGTCTCCCAAGGTCTTTCATCCAATCAAATGTTTATGGAGCACATCCTATGTCGTCGTAGCCAGGGAAGTGGGTAGGGAAGAAAACACAAGCACTCCCTGTCCTCATGGGACTTGAGTCAGTGGTGGTGATAGAAGAAAAAGGCAAGGGGACACACAAAGGATTGCAAATTGTGATAATGAACAAAGCAGATGATGAGATAAGGGAGCAGAGAGAGGGAATGACTTCATTTAAATAAACTCATTCTTACAAGGATTGTTTAGGCTGCCAGGGTTAGTCTTGTACCAGGTATCTGCACCTTAAGAAGGGACAAACCACTAAGCCAAAGAAATAAATCGTTAATGATGGGATTTCAGCCATAAAATGGCATAATGAGAAAATTATTTGGAGATGGCACACGGAGCGGGGTTTTTCCTAATCCCATAAATCACCTCATCTAGGAAACCATCCAGGGAGCCTATTTTTAAAGCTGGCCCGAATTCACAAATACAAAAAAGTCCTTGTCTAGAAGCGGGGAAATACAGAACTGTTTAAGGAGTTCCTTCTTAGGATCAAGCAGGCAGGGAGGAAGGGCTTTCACTGTTTATTTTACCCAATTCTGTATTGTTTGAGTTTTTAATGAGTCTTTATTACTTCTGTCACTCACAAAGTATGTGTGTGTGGGGTCTCTTCGAAAGAGCTCATGTCTTAATGTATAAACCTCAAATGATTTTGATATTTCTGTATTATTTCAAACCTTACAGTTTGTGGTAATTATAGCAGCCATCAGAAAGCAGTACAACATCTGGGATGGGGCATTAATCTGCCTCCCACAAGTAGTGTGAAGGATTTTTATAAGCCTGTGTGATTTGCACACACCTGTGTAATAGCCAGAGTTCTCGCTAAATTGTTTTTTTGTGTTTTTTTTACAGAATGGCAGTTTTCAGGAGTACCAGTGGAAAAAAATGAGCATCCTTCACAACAGAACCACAGAGAAAGATCCTAATGAATGAGTTTGCTAACTGATCACCATTTTGACTGGTAAGCTCTTAATGAGGACGTAAGTCATCAGCTAATTATGCAAAGCGAGGGTTTGGGAGCACCACCAAGGAGGCAGAGCCAGCTCATTTGCTGATCTCTTCAGACTGGGAACAGCCCACTATCCCTGTGCCACATGCAGTGATGGGACTCAGCCTCCTACCACGGATGATCCCATCCTGCGGTGTTGATCCGCAGAGGCCTGAAATCCTAAAAAAGGTTGTGGTTCTGCTTACACACAGTTCAAACTAAAAGCAAGACTTCACTTCAAAACAGAACATATTTTGTATGCTGAAGGAAAAAAGAGTCTCTTGGTAGATTTTCCAGCTGTAAAATTCTTCATTCATTCCTCAGAGCTCAACCTCTCTCTTTTTTGGAGAGCACCACTTTGCTGGTGCTTATAACTGTCCACCGGGTAAGCCATCTGCACACAGTTCAAAACCATCAGCTTTAACCACATCCTTTTCTACTCCTCTCTGCTCCTTGTGGTTCTCGAAGTCCTTAATCTGGCCTCATGTTATCCTTCCTTCCGGCGGGGTGGGGGGGGGAGTGTCTCTCTGATTCTCTAGGCTTATCTGGCCTTTTTTCTCATGGGTTTCCTCAAACCCCCACATTAATTCTCCAACCTCACATTTTCATGTTTGCTCACAACAGAACCCCCATCTGGAATGTTCTTCCCCACTTCTTACCACACCAACCTTTACCCATCCCTTAATGTCCATGCACCTCCTCCAACTTGTCATTAGCTGCAGAATCACTTGGCATACATTTACTCTATGCCAAGCTCCCAACTGGGTACTGGGGATACAGCAGGGAAGACAAACCAGGTCTCTACCTCCAGGAGCTTAGTGTCCAACGAGGGAGATAAGAATAAAAAAGGTAAGTCAACGAATAATTCAAATTGTGACAGGTACTATATTAGTTTCCTATGGTTACCACAACTTGGTGGCTTAAAACAACAGAAATCCAGGGGCACTTGGGTGGCTCAGTCGGTTAAGCATCTGCCTTTGACTCAGGTCATGATCCTGGGTCCTGGGATGGAGCCCTGTATCAGGCTCCCTTCCCAGTGGGGAGCCTGCTTCTCTCTCTCCCTCTGCAGGCACCCCCCACCCCCAGGGGCTCATGCTCTCTCTCTCGCTTTCTCTCAAATAAATAAATAAATAAAATCTTTTTAAAAAAATTCCATTCTCTTATAGTTCTGGAGGCTAGAAGTCTGAAACTAGCGACATTGAGCTAAAGTCAAGGTGTCTACAGATCTGTACCCATTCCAGAGGCCCTAGAGGAGAATTTTTTTCTTTGCCTTTCTAGGATCTACAGCTGCATTTTTTGCAGTCCTTGGCTCAAGGGCCCCTTCCTCTATCTTCAAAGCCAGAGAGCACAGCGTCTTCTCTCCCTGAATGCTTTTCTCTGCTTCTGTGTGAGATTTCTCTCTGCCTCCCTCTCATAAAGACAAGAGGGATTGTGATTACATGGTGGGCCCACCAGGATAATCCAGGATTACTCATCTCAAGATCCTTAACTTAATCACATATTCAAAGACCCTTTTTCCATAGAAGATAACATTCACAGGTTCCAGGGCTTAGGACCTGATATACCTGGCAGCCATTACTGAGTTTACCACAGGGGCCCTGCAGAAAACAGTCAGGATGGGAAGAAAGGACGCTGCCTTTAAATGAGGTGGCCAAGGAAGGTGAATGCCATGAGGGAAATTTAAGTCAAGAATTAAAGAATGAGAACAAGTCTTGGTCCTTGATTCTTTATCAGTGCCCATCTCAAAATATAAATATGCATCAAAAATCAATCCAAATTCTATGTAAATAATTTGAATAATGGCGAGCTGTATAATTGTGTCATTTCTATCTCATGATAATCTAGCGTATTGCCTCTTGAAATGGTAAGATGGACAAAAATGACACTCGTGTACATGTGGATTTGTTTTTTGTATGTTTCTGAAGCTAACTGCTGGTTGATGCTTTTGCTCAAAACCCTGATTTTTTATTTATTTATGCCTCACTTCAAAACAAGTTTGAAGAATTAAGTAACTGTTTGACAATGATAAAAGCTTTTGATAAGGATTAGGCCATCAGTCAATTCACTAAATGTTCAGACTAGCCATTCAACTGTTGGGAAAATCCACTTCCTCTATTCATTTGCTGTAACTGGATATTAGCCAATTGAGCCTTGAAATCTATAATTTAAAGAACCGTTAAGGGTTTGTGGTTATTTTGCAAATGTCAAAGATGTGTTTCACTTGTAAAGAATAAAAGATTGGTAAGAATTGTTGTTTTTCTTAAAATAGATGCTTCTCTTTAAATATTAAATGCTTGTTTTGTCTTAGCAAAAGTAACTAACAGCTATTGAAGATCTCTGGAATGCTGATAATGTTCTCTTTCTTGATCTAGATGCAAGTTACAAGAGAATGTTCGATTTGTTAACATTCACCTCGCTGTACTGACAACATACGAACATTTATGCATGTATGATACTTAATGAAGTTAAAAAACAGCAATTCATCTATTGCTAGAACAATCAGAAAATGCAGTAAAACAACAAGAAGTACATAAAAACCACCATTATTTCCTGAAAACTTCAGTTGGAATGTTTCAATTCACCGACTCTTCACCTGTTTATCTGTACTGATGTGCTAGATTAGAGACAACCCCATCAAGAGGTGGAATCTGGGGCGCCTGGGTGGCTCAGTTGGTTAAGCGACTGCCTTCGGCTCAGGTCATGATCCTGGAGTCCCTGGATCGAGTCCTGCATTGGGCTTCCTGCTCGGCAGGGAGTCTGCTTCGTCCTCTGAGCCTATCCCCTCTCAGGTGTTCTCTCTCTCTCATTCTCTCTCTCTCAAATAAATAAATAAAATCTTAAAAAAAAAAAAAAAAAAGAGGTGGAATCTGTCTCCCTTCTGCAGCCTGGCCCCGTGGCTAGTTTTGACGACCAGGGTGCAGCAGACACGATGGTGTGTAACTCTGGAGGTTGGATTTTAGAGGTCTGCAACTTCTGCTTTCATACACTTGGAATGCTCCTGCCCTGGGATCCAGCTGCCAGGCTGCGAGCAGTCCAAATCACATGGAGAAGGCACACGGAGAACCAGCGCGCTCCAGTTGACAATCCCAGCCGAGGTCCCAGCTGACAACAGTACCCACTGCCTGCCATAGGTGTGCGCCATCTTGGTTGGATGGGGTAACTCAGTCAAGCCTCCAGATGACTGCTGCCCCAGCGGACAGTACATGGAGCAGAAGTACTCTTCAGCCAAATCCAGTCAGCCCACAGAATTGTGAGAGATAATAAAATGGTTGTTCTAAGCCACCACCCCAGTTAAAAAAGCATGCAGTAGGTATAGACATTACTGAGCATAGATAGCTGAAATTCTCTACTTGTCTCTTATTCTATTTATGAATTGATCTTTTAAAAAAGATTTTATTTATTTATTAGAGAGAAAGAGTACAAGCAAGGGGAGTGGCAGGCAGAGGGAGAGGCAGAAGCAGGCTCCCTCCTGAGCAGGGAGCCGACACGGGGCTCAATTGCAGGACCCTGGGATCATGACCTGAGCTGAAGGCAGACGCTTAACCGACTGAGCCACCCAGTGCCCCGATAAATTGATCATTTAATTCACCTACAAATTGTCTTGGTCAGCATGGTGTAGTGTCACTACAGTTTTGGGCTGGCCATGAGATGGGGGAAAACTGGGCTTGGTCCTCAGGAAGTGGGATGGACCATAGCTGCAAGCCTGCGGAGTGAAGGAGGCAGAAATAGAAGCCACAGAGCAGCGCCATCTTGGGAAGTCTGGCTGGAGAAGACAGAATGAGAACCCAGCACAGCCTTGCCCAGTCTGGTTCAGCCTGAGAAAAGGGAACTGCCTAGACTGAAGCTGGAAGAAAAAGCAAACAGTTCAGGTGGATGGGAAAACATGCTACCACTTCCCCACACTTAAGCAGGTGAAAGAGCTTGGTGCCCAAGGGTCCCAGGCGAAGGAGGAGGGGCATAGCATTTAGGCTGGGTGCTGTCTCCCAGTCCTGCCCTCTCACTCTGGGAAATAATCCCGAATCTCAGCAAAGAATGGGGCCAGCTCCTGTTATCATCATTAGAGTGATCTCAAGGTGGGAGGGGGTAGGCAGCATGTGGGGTGGGAGTGGGCTCATTACATACAATGGCAAGCTTAGATGTTAGAATTTAGATTTCACTAGTCACATGAGGATGAAAATATCTGATACTCAAAGACATCTTACTTGGATGAGACAATTTGAAATTACCATAAAAAATGTAAATTGTAAGTGTGTTCCCAAAAATACCTCACAGACGTCCTTACATCATGCTGAGCTTGACCTCTCTAACCTCATCATATCCCTCATGCTAAAAAACAAAGACCCTCATCGTAAAGCCCTTAACAAAACAAAAAATACAAAGTAATGTATATCATGAACAACGTCGTCCACTTCCTATGTCTCACCCCATCTACGACTCCTATTGCAAGCCCTGCCTGGGGATGCAGCGGGAGCTCGGGATCACCAGCTATGCACAGAACTGGTTAAGAAAGCACAGTGTTACTATGTTTTGAAGCTGCCACAGCAAAACAGCCTCCTCCAAATGAACTGCTTTGGTCACAAGTTAATGGCACAGGGAAGCACTGCTTAATCATCTTGATCTGTCTACAAGATGTGCCTGCCAGCCTACACGTGTTTTCCACTTGGTTCAATCATCCCAGGCTTGGCATTACAAGCCCTCAGATGGTCACAAGCATATGGCTGTCTAAAGTAATAAAGGTGATAGCCAGAGAAGGCTTCCCGAGTCTGGGGACTACTCTCTTTCCACTGAGTCTTTAAGCTTGAGGCATAAAAAGATTGCACTGAATTCCATTTAGTGTGCTTTTACCAAAAGTATGAAAGCAGCTCTTTTTGTTACTGGCTCGTTTTGTCTATTTTATGAAGAAGTGTTCTAAAGCAGAGTCTTTGGTATTTTTTAATCGGCGACTCACAGTAATGAAGACATTTTAAACCACCGGCCAATTCACCCAGATGCATGCCTCTGTGTGTGTGTGTGTGTGTGTGTGTGTGTGTGTGTGTGTGAAAATGGAAACAACAGTTTTGCAAAACAGTATTTTTACTGTGTGCAATGGTGAGTTTTATATGTCAGTCTGCTTAGGCTCTGGTGCACAGTCGTTTGATCCAACAGTCTAGGTGTTGCCGTGCAAGTATTTTTTAGATGTGATTAACGTTTAAATCAGTGCACTTTGAGTAAAGTCGATTATCCTCCGTAATGTGGGAGGGGCTCATCCAATCAGCTGAGGTCCCCCAAAGCGGAAAGATTCAGTCTCTAGGCTGCCTTCGGACTCAAGAATACAGCTGTCACTCCTGCCAGTTTGCCAGGCTGCCCTGCAGATTTTGGTCTCTCATTCTGTGTGTGTGTGTGCGTGTACATCCTGTTAATTCTGTTTCTCTGGAGAATCCTCATACACTATGTAAAACACAGAAGAGTTTCTCTTTCATTCTAATTAATTGAAAGAAAATTGTTGTTTGTAATTCACTCTAGTAAGTAATAACTTTTAAAAACCAGTTTTATTATCACGTGATTGACATACCACAACCTTCGCCCACTTAAAGTGTAGGGGTCAGTGAATCTCACTGTATGTATAGCGTTGTATGACTAGCACTGTAATCTAATTTTAAAATATTTCTATTATTCTTAGAAGGACCCCTGGATGCTTTCTTACTCACTCTCTAGTTATCACTTGTTTTCTGAAAAGCACTGTTCTAGAGCAGTGTTTCTCAAAGTGTGATTCAGAACCAGCATCATTAGCATTGGCTGTGAGCTTGTTAAAAATGCAAATTCTTGGACCCCCAACCCAGACCTCCTGAACCAGAAACTGTTGGGGTAGGGCCCAGCCATGTAGGTGGTGACTCAAGGAACACTCCAGGTGATTCTGACACAGGAGGAAGTTTGAGAACCACTGTCCTGTGGAACATAACCTGAAAGGAGTGGGCTCTTGCCCACGTGCTCAAGTGTTCTCTGCTCACAGGATGAGAAGGGACATCTGCTGAGTGCCACGTTGCCCCGAGATTCTATGGGGTTCAAGTTTCATTCAGAAATCACCCTAACAGGTCTTCTAAAAAGGGGAAAGCCAGCAGAAAGAAGTGCTTCTCCATCTGTCCATGCACTGGTCTTTGCATATGGCGTCTCTTGTTTTCTCATGGCTCATGGAGGAGATCTCGGTACCTGAGTCTCCACCCGTTAGGCTTCCGCTGCTAAGTGGCCCATTCTCCCATCTCCCCAAATATCAACTCTTCTTTTCTCTCTTTTTTTTTTTTTTAAAGATTTTATTTATTTATTTGAGAGAAAGATAGAGAGAGAGAACAAGTTGGCAGAGAGGCAGGCAGAGGGAGAGGGAGAAGCAGGCTCCCCGCTGAGCAGGGAGCCTGATGCGGGGCTCGATCCCAGGACCCTGGGATCATGACCTGAGCCGAAGGCGGCTGCTTAACCAACTGAGCCACCCAGGTGCCCCTCAACTCTTCTTTTCTCATGTGATCCTGTCATAGGCCACTGATTAGCCTATGAAAGCTTACAAATTTGTGTCTTATATTCATGTATCCAGTGATTCCACAAATAGAAGCATCAGATCTAAAGACTGAACAACAACAATGATTTCTGGGTAAGACAGATAGAAATCAGGATTCAAAACCAGGCACTTGTGTCCAGTAAGATGTGCTTCTTTATTCAAGCCATCACTATTCCAGAGACTATGAATACACACAGTATGTATGTCATAAGTTGTTACTGAAGGAGTGAAACCTTCACAAGGAGTGACATTTTGAATCTCAAAGATGAGGTCCACACTGAATTTTTTTTTTTTTTAAGATTTTATTTATTTATTTGACAGGGAGAGACACAGCGAGAGAGGAAACACAAGCAGGGGGAGCGGGAGAGAGAGAAGCAGGCTTCCTGTGGAGCAGGGAGCCCGATGCGGGGCTCGATCCCAGGACGCTGGAATCATGACCTGAGCCGAAGGCAGACGCTTAACGACTGAGCCACCCAGGTGCCCCCACACTGAATTTTTTTTTCAGAGAAGGAGACAGAGGGGGGTGTGGGGGGAGAGGGGCAGAGGGAGAGAGAGAATCCTAAGTAGGCTCCATGCCCAGTGCAGAGCCAGACGTGGGGCTCGATCTTATGACTCTGAGATCATGACCTGAGCTGAAATCAAGAGTCAGATGCTTAACTGACTGAGCCACCCAGGTGCCCCCATACTGCATTTTTGTCTCTACTTCCCCACTGACAAGCATGCGCTCCTGGGATGGTACAGAATGTTCCTAAACTGACATTCCTCATATTTGAGGGGTACAGAGTGAGCGATGTATAAAATTCCTTCCACCTCTGTATTTATTAGACTCATCAGTGCTGACTCAGCAGTTCCCTTTTTCCAAACTGTGGAGGAGCAGCAAGAGATGGGCTGAGTCCTCTGCAGTGGACAGAGGCTTAGGACCTCTATCTGCCTTCAGGAGTCAGTGTGCTCATTCTTCATAACTTGCTCTCGAAGGAGATTTACTTACTCCATCTTCCACAAGGCTTGCCAAACTCCCAGGAAATAGCTCCAAGACTAATAGATGGGAATATGTAATCAGGACCCCTTACTGCATCTGATTGTGCTTCTTCAGAAATTTCACTTCAGCTAAGAGTAATGTACATTCACAAGACCATCCATGACGTATAACCTTGGCTAGTGCTTGTTAAGTAGCCATGCTAAGCTGTGTGTTCAGCTCCTTTTCTATCCAGTGCTTATTAGGGATCCCTGCTTAGTAGATGCCCAGCTGATGGTGATGAAGATGGCATCATGTTTCAAAACTGAGAATTATAAAAGGGAACCTTCTACAAAGATTCTCTCATATTTCTTAAAGTCCAGATGAGAAAAAACCTGATACGGCTCTAAGGTGAGACTGCATGAACTGTGTATGGAATTGTGCTTTAGGGGGTTGAGTTTAATTCAGGGGTTGTGATATAAGCCTTACGGACTCCTTAAGAGAATTGGGAAAGGCGCCCTCTTCTGGGAAGACGCAGCCTTGCAGGCACACCATTTAGCTACAGAAAGCCTTTATGTTGAAGAAACCGCCCTTTCCTCTGGTGGGGTCAGGATCAGGCCATCATCCACAACATGAAGCTTAGCAAGTAGAATGTCATTTGGATTTTTCCCCCTCTAACCTCCACTGCTGGGCACCTCTGAGGAGTGCACAAACCATATAGACTTACACAGCCACTCAGTGAATGCTAATTGCATAAAGACAAATGGGCCAGACCAGGGCTTTGCAGTGCTTTTTATACTTTAAAGCAATAGCAACTACTGTATAAGTTTATATTGAGACATATATATTTCAGTCCAAAATAGTACACTGCTTTTTAATTTTTCTTAGGTGCTTTTTAGTTAAAGAGAAGAAGACCAGATTTGGGTTTTCAATAAGAAAACAGACAATAGGGGTGCCTGGGTGGCTCGGTCGTTAAGCATCTGCCTTTGGCTCAGGTCAGGATCCCAGGATTCTGGGATCGAGCCGGGCATCAGGCTCCCTGCTCGGTGGGAAGCCTGCTTCTCCCTCTGCCATCCCCCTGCTTGTGTTCCCTCTCTATGTCTCTCTCTGTCAAATAAATAAATACAATCTTTAAAAAAGAAAAGAAAAGAAAACAAAACAAAACAAAAAAAAAAAGAAAGAAAAGAAAACAGACAATAGGATGTTTGTGACTAGGTAGGTCTTATCACTATATCTGGTAACCAAAAGTGGATAAAACTCACCTGCCAGGACAATTGAAGGTCACTGGCCACTCAGAGAAAATTTTCCGTAAGTTGTCTTTAAAAGAAAATTGATCGGGCGCCTGGGTGGCTCAGTTGGTTAAGCAACTGCCTTCGGCTCAGGTCATGATCCTGGAGTCCCGGGATCGAGTCCCGCATCGGGCTCCCTGCTCGGTGGGGAGTCTGCTTCTCCCTCTGACCCTCCCCCCTCTCATGCTCTCTCTATCTCATTCTCTCTCTCAAATAAATAAATAAAATCTTTAAAAAAAAAAAAAAAAAGAAAATTGATCAAACTGAATATTTTCCGTGTCTCATAAAACCAGGTGGTGGCAAGAATTCAACATGACAACATGCAAGAAAGCGCTTTTAAATTTTGGAGACTTACATAAATGTCAGTCACTTTAATCTGCAAGTTAGCCAGAGTCAAGCTTAACAAGAAACCAACAGTAGCATTCCTATTTAAATTAGGGAAAATATAAGAATGCTCTCTATTCTCGGGGCACCGGGGTGGCTCAGTCAGTTGAGCGTCCAATTCTTGGTTTTGGCTTAGGCCATGGTTTCTGGGTCTTGAGCGATCGAGGCCCACGTCAGGCTCCATGCTCAGTGTGAAGTCTGCTTGAGATTCTCTCTCTCCCTCTCCCTTTGCCCCTCCCCCCACATGCACACACACTGTCTCACTCTCTAAATAAATAAAATCTTAAAAAAAAATAATGCGCTCTAATCTATTATATAACATTGTTACAAAAGTACTACCAATCTAGCAAAAGAAATAAAATAGGGGCATAAAAAATTGGAGGACAGGGGTAAAAGTGTCATATTTTAGGGCTGAGATGATTGCAAACCCGAAAAACCTAAGAGAGGCAACTGGAAAACTGACAGAAACAACAGAAGAATTCAAGTTAGCTAGGAACAAGATTAACATATGGAGATCATAGCCTTTGCATATGCAAAGTCAGTAAGAGTTAAAACAAAAAAGATCTTATGTGTAATAGCTAAAGATAAATAAGAAATAAGAAGTACAAAACCACACAAAGAAAATTTTAAAAACCTAATGGAAGGACACCAAGAAAATCTAAACAAATATCCAGTTCTCGGAAGGGAATACTCATTATCATAAGGATGTCACTCCTCCCTAAATTAATCTATAAGTTTAAAGCCATCTCACCACCTAAATTTTTACTCTGGTAATGGAAGACTAGATGTCTTGAAAATCCTCGTGTTACAAACACCTAAACATGCTGGATAAAATTGGACATGAATGAATATCTGAGAGGCTCGGGTGCAAGAAAAAAAGAATGCAGTGTTGTGAAGCAATAAGTTGACGGTATGACCAAGCTGGGGATAGAATGAAGGAGAGGTAATTGTCTCCATAACCCAAAACAGGTTTTAGCATCACGTGAGATTAGCTACTGCAGACTCTGTAGGTGGCCATGCCTATAAGGTGAGAGGTTGTAACTGATGTCTCTGCATAAATATGAACCTTTTAAGGGCTTCAAGCTAGTGAAAGAGTCGATAGAAAAAAAAAAAAAAACAACAACAAACCTGTCTTCACAGCATCCTATAATTTGAATAGGATAAAAGTTCTCCTCTGATACTTTATAACCACAGGCTGAGAGGATTCGTGAGGGTCTGGGGTTGGTATTTCTATAGCCTACATGATCTGGGAAACCCCAAGCAGGGTAATTATCATAAACATTGGCCTGAGCCACTGAAACTCCGGCAGCACCGGGTAGATCCTTCTGGATAAAGCTGTTCTATAGGGACACACCTTTAACCCACGTACATGGTATTTCCATGGTTAAACACCCAATGGAGATGAGTTCACAGTCCAAAATTTCAAAGCACATGTGATGAAAATCCTCCATGAGAATGAGTTAACAGACACATCACATGGGGTTCTTAGACCATTAAGAACTTACGGTATGGGCTAAATTGTGTCTCCACCGGCCCCTAAGTCCATGTGTTGAAGTCCTAACCACGAGTATCTAAGAATGCGATTGTATTTGGAGACAAGAGTTCTTTAAAGATGCAATTAAGGTAAGATGAAGTCATTAGAGTGGGGCTTAATCCCCTTTGAGTGTTGTCCTTGCAAGAAGAGCAGATTAAGAGACAGACATACACAGGCAGAAGAACATGTGAGGACACAGGGAGAAGACAGCCACCCAAAAGCCAAAGAGAGGTCTCAGAAGAAACTAACACAGCTGACACCTATGTCGAACTTCGAACCTCCGGAAGTGCGAGAAAGTAAGTTTCCATTGTTTAAGCTGCTCAGTCTGTGGTACTTTGTAATGGCGCCCAGGTAAACAAACACAATGCACTATAATACAAGAAAGGACAGACATGTGGTAGAAGCCTGTTTGAAGTATTAGAAGCCACACACGGAATAAGACAAGGACTCTTGCTACAAAACCAAACAAGCACCAAAGAAAAAAAGAAAGTGAATCCCAAAGGAAGGAGTGGGAGTAGAGAACAATGGGGAGCAAAGAAACCAGTCGACTTATCCTCAAACCCAAGCCAGCATCACTGCTGGATAACGAAAGTGACGACCGGCCTGGGGAATGTAAAAGGAGGTGGGAAATAAGACCCTGAACAAAATAACATGGAAGACAGAGTGGCGTGAAAGCTTGCTAAGATCCTTGTATTTGAGGAGAAGGGGTTAGAGAAATTAATTGTTTGGATTTTAAATCATATACACACATCAAAAATTAAAGGGTAACTACTAAAAGGACAGATAAAGACTATATGATTTCCAAAATAAGTAGAAAGGAAAAATAAAATAAGAGGAAGAACAAAATAAAAGAAGCAGGCAAGAAAAAAAACAAAGAGAAAAAGCAAAGATCGTAACATAGGAAGAACTCTGTCGAATTGCCTGCTTCCTTCTTGTGTAGTTCATGTTCCATGTTCCTTAAACTGAGGGCAATGATGGGGTAGACCGCATATACAGCTCTGTGCCAGAGGGTTTCTCTCACCAAAGACTGTTGTGGCCGATCAAGTGACCACCTGCCAGCCAGACTCCCACCACCATCCAGTCCGTCTGGAGCAGGATGCCCTGAGCCATCAGAAGAGCCTGCTGCTGCTAAGGTTAGCAGTTCCAACCCATCCTGCCTCCCATCCCATGGGAGCCACTCTTGCAATATCCACAATCACACTGAAAAATGAATGGAAAATAGTGTTCACAATGAGCACACATTAATTTTTAAAAAGAAAATTTGTTTTAAAAAAAATCACCAAAATGGCTAAATACCAAACCAAATCAATCCTCTCATTTATTCTTCCTCCTTTTCTGTGTGGGGTGGGGAGGGAAGAGATGTGTCTCAATTTATGTCACATTCCATGTCTGTGTGCATGGACATTCCAGCAATGCTGGGCTACTGCTCCACGTGATGTTTGCCAATCTTTGTAGAAAATACTTGAAAAATTGGCTCTATACTCTCTGGAATCACAGCACGGACCTGCTGCCCCATGAGAAAATATGCATCCTTCGGGGTACCGGAAGTGAGACTTACTAAATTCAGATTTTCCACCCAAATCTTTTCTTTTGGAATACTCCATGGGGCCGGACCAATGTACTTAGCCCACCTGATCTCATAATTAATCACAGAAAGACTTATACAATTATTTAATCAAATAGGATTGTGTTTTGCCTTGCACAGTTTCTCTGTGGATCACTACTTGACTTTGAAACTTCTCACTTTGGCATTTCCTTCATTAATCAGCTACTTAAGGACAGGGACTATGTTTTGCATTTATGGCCTACTAATACCCTTGAGCAAGACTGATCCTATGGCAAGCAATCAACTAAAATTTGCTAAATTTTCTTAATAATGCTAAACAGAACACTTACGAAATTAATGCCGGTTGTTATTAGTCCTATCCACCACTCAGCTTGGAATTAATTAGATCTTTGTTCATGGTCACTTTTAGCCACCTATTGGCGAGAGAACAAAGAGTGGGAAAAAAGGGAGAAGCAGCAAAATCAAATGTTATCAAATAGCCACTAGAAGCTCTGGGTGGGGCGGGGGGGCGGGGAGTCAACAAAGAAACTAGAACTATTATTTTACATTATTTCTGAATATTTGCAGAGTTGTTGTTTTTTTTTTTTTAAGAAAAAACTGTTCCCTATGATCATCTGTGAAGAAAATTAAATCAGAGAAGGAATACCTCTCAGACACAAAGTGATGGGCAGCCAACTCCTGGTTACCAGAAACGCAGGGCCAGCTATGTGGCGATGTTCCTTCGGGTTTCCTGGAAGGACCCTTAGGATGGCTTTTTTCTTCTGTGCAGTAGTGGAGTTGGCCGGTTTTTACCTAATGACACCTCCTTCCAGGTTAGCTCAAATATCTTCTTCATACAGCCTTCCATGAGCCCCTCCACACAGTGAATGTCTGGCTTTCCATTAGATTGCACTCCTACAGCACCTAGATCGCGGTGTGTGTAGCTGACTGCTAACTGGACAGAGCACTCAAGGAGAGTGATCATGCTTATTCTATGTCTCCACCTGCACAGTGGTCCCGGGAATAAGAACAACAACAATAATAATAATAACAGCAACAGCTACTATCACCATTAATGAGATCTCATTATAGTAGATGTTGCTATGGTCTAAATGTTTGTGTTCCTCCAAAACTCATATGTTGAAATTCTAATCCCCAAAGTGATCTATTAGGAGGTAGGGCCTTTGGGAGTCACCTCCCAAAGGTGAGTACTCAGGAATGGGATTAGCCCTCTTATAAAAGAGATCCCACGGACACCCCCGCCTTCCCCCATGTGGGGACACAAGGAGACATTTGCCACCCGGAAGAGGGCCTTCACCCTACCCACCTGGCACCCTGATCCTGGACGCCCAGCCTCCAGAACTGTGAGAAATGCATTTCTGTGCTTTATAAACCACCCAATCTGTGTTAATTTGGGTATAGCAGCCCAAAAGGACCAAGATAGATGTAATTAGCACTTTGCACAGATTATAGCATTAAATCTTCACAAAACCTTTACAAAGTGGCGATACGCCTTTTTGCTTTTCTTAGAGTGGAGTTTAGAAACATGAAAGTAGCTTGCCCGGGTCATATAGCTAGTAACTCATAAAACCAGAGTAACTAAGTTCTTCTTTAGCACAGCATATAGGGGCGGTTATCAAACCTCCGTGTGCATCAGGATCTCCGAGGACTGGCTGCAAATGCATATTCCCAGGCCCCAACTCTGGAGTTATTCTGATTCAGTAGGTTTGGGGTAGGACCCAGAAAGCTGCACTTTAACTAGCACCATTCCCTCTCCAGGCAATCCTGATGGAGCTCCGTAAACTACTTTGGAGAAACACCACAGTCTGCTGCTTGCTCACCAGAGGCTCAATCAGTGATGGTGAATGAATGAATATAATATTTATCGACATTCATACAAAATAAGAATGTGACATTTTTCACGTCTGTCTCTACATGGGTAAAGATGGAAAATTATAATGGTTGAGATGGATTTAAGAACCACGGCGTTAAACATACTCATATGGGGGAGGCTGGGTGGCTCAACTGGTTAAGTGGCTGACTTTTGGTTTCGGCTCAGGTCATGATCTCAGGGTCCTGGGATTGAGCACTGCATCGGGCTCCCTGCTCAGCGCGGAGTCTGCTAGTCTCTCTCTCCCTCTCCCTCTGCCCCACCTCCTACCGCCCACCCCCATGGCCTGGCTCACATGCTTACTCTCTGTCTCTCAAATATATAAATAACTAAATCTTTAAAACAAAACAAAAACACATTCAAATGGGTTCCTTTATATCAGGGCTTTTCAGAGTCTTTAATATAGGCAAAATATTAATGGAAAAATACAGCATTTGCTTCAAAGTAATTTTTTAAAATATTTATTTATTTATTTGAGAAAGAGAGAGAGAGAGAAAATGCATGAGCAGGGGGAGAAGCAGAGGGGGAGGGAGAGAGAATCTAAAGCAGACTCCTTGCTGAGCATGGAGCCCAACGTGGAGCTCAATCCCACAACCGCAAGATCATGGCCTGAGCCAAAACCAAGAGTCAGAAGCTCAACCGACTGAGCCACCCAAGCGCCCCTGCTTCAAAGTCATTTGGTCATGGATTCCATTCCTTCCTTTACTCTTACATGACGCCTTTAAGAAAAAACACTGTAACAACAGAGTTTGGAGAACAGTGTCTTGGAAAATTAATCATCACTTACATTTTTATGGGGCTCTGCAGTTTACAAAGTGCCTTCGCATGCATTACTACCATTACCATTTCCAGGGGTGGAGGCAGAAACTCAGAGAGACTAGCAAGAGTTCACCTAAGAGGAAAGAGCTCACAAACGCAGTGTGAACATCAGAACTGGGTCCCTGGGCTCCATGTCTACTGTTCACCCAGGGTACCATGCAGGGACACTTCTTTCCCATATAACCTTAGCACTTACGGGGAGCTGTGCAATAGAGTGCAAAGCTATTGACCTTTTCTTTGCCTCAGTTTTCTTATCTGTGAAATGAGGCATCTGGAACAAACTTAAAAGCAGTCCCTGGCCCGAAGTCTAATAGCTATCTTTAGTAGCATGGCTCTTACAATCAATTCTCATAGCTCCTTAGTGAGTCCAACAGATCTGTCTTGAACTAGGAGCCGGTTACCGTGCCAGGAACTCTGGGTGCAATAAGAGAGGCACAACTCCTTCTCTGACAGAGGATTGTGTCTCACAGAGTGTGCTGGTAGAAATGTTTGTGTGCAACTGCCCTTTGAAAAATTGCTTCCGGGCGCCTGGGTGGCTCAGTTGGTTAAGCGACTGCCTTCGGCTCAGGTCATGATCCTGGAGTCCCTGGATCGAGTCCCGCATCGGGCTCCCTGCTCGGCAGGGAGTCTGCTTCTCCCTCTGACCCTCCTCCCTCTCATGTGCTCTCTCTCATTCTCTCTCAAATAAATAAATAAAATATTTAAAAAAAAAAAAGAAAAGAAAAATTGCTTCCTAGGCCAGAGTAGCATGCCCTTTTGTGCCCTGGCTCTGGCCTGCCAACTCCTGGGGGGGGGAAAAAAAAGAAGAACTAGACAACACAGCGCTGCCTTGAAATATCACCAGTGTCCTTGTGGTCAGTGCCACATGGCCATGCCCGAGGCTCTTAAATCTCCCGTTACTCAACAGCTGGGCTGGAAGTCAGCTTCCCTTTGATAATAAAAGCAATTACCCGACTCTTTAAACATTTCAACTTTCCTCCCCATTTCACAATTCATAAAGCACCTCTCTGATGTGGAGGGTTTTTTTTTTTTTTATTTAAGAGGAGTTAGAAGGAGGGGAAGAATGAAGAGGGGGAAATCGGAGGGGTAGACGAACCATGAGAGACGATGGACTCTGAAAAACAAACTGAGGGTTCTAGAGGGGAGGGGGGTGGGAGGATGGGTTAGCCTGGTGGTGGGTATTGAGGAGGGCACGTTCTGCATGGAGCACTGGGTGTTATGCACAAACAATGAATCATGGAACACTTCATCTAAAACTAATGATGTAATGTATGGGGATTAACATAAGAATAAAAAAATTAAAAAAAAAAAGAGGAGCTAGAAGACAGCATTTTTTTTTTTTCCACCTCCTGATTGCTTATGACTTCCCATAAGCTACTTTGAAATGGTGATTCTGCAACATAGCTCTTCTCGTTGCTCACGTCTGTTAAGATGCCAGTGTGCGGGGGGTCTTGCTGCCCTCCTCCCAGCTTCATCTCATCGTGCGTCTGGCATAAGCACTGCCAGAGCCTGGGTTCACATGGGCACCATGCAACTCATGAGCTGTACGTTAGCATCAGAGCCAAGAATCAACGCGATGGATCCAACAATATGTTGGAGCTTGGGCCAGAGTCTCAGCTGAGGCCTCATCAAATGCAGGGGTCAGCAGCTTGGCATCGGCTCTGGTGCACATGCTGAGGACATTGTGCTCAGAACAGCCATTGGGGATGATGACAAATACGGGGCCTTATTAAAAATTGAGGGGAGGAAAAATTCCTTTGCTGGACCCATGGGCCTTCGTGGTTATCGATGTGCATTTCTGCTCACATGAGCAACGTTTTGGGTTTATCACCCAAAATAAGAAACAAGTGGCATTATCATATTTCCAGGAACCAAACACCATTCATCAGGGATCCAAGCAAGCAGCCCCAAGGTCAGGGTGAAAAGATTTAGAGCATGCCTCTAAATCCAAATGTTATTTCTATCCTTTGAATGACGTAAACTGGTTTAAATCTAATGGAGGTAAAATGATTATAGCATGTGTTTCTCCTTTCTGTTTATTTCCTCCCTCCTTTTCTTCCTTCCTTTCTTTTTTTTCTCTGTTCTTCTTTCCTTCCTACCAATTTCCTCCTTCAGCTCTTACTAAAGAGCTAGTAATGAATAGGTCTTTAAGAAACTAACCGTTCTGGGGTGCCTGGGTGGCTCAGTCAGTTAAGCAGTCGACTCTTGGTTGTGGCTCAGGTCATGATCTCCGGGTCCTGGGATAAAGCCCCGCATCCAGCTCCCCAATCCTCGCTCAGCAAGAAGTCTGCTTCAGGATTCTCTCTCTCCCTATGACCTTCCCCCAGCTCACCTGCGCATGTACATGCACGCACTCTCACTCTCTCTCAAATAAATAAATCTTAAAAAAAGAAAAACTAACTGTTCTCCCCAGAGTGGGGCCTCTCAAGTCACCCCCTGCCATGCATCATTTGGCACATAAATCCTGCTCGCACACTTCCTATCATCCCTCCTGGAGGACAACAAACTTTAGTAGGAGCGGGAAAATTATATTAGGAAAGAAGGGCTTCCTTCCTCAGATCGCCATGCCTGTCATGTTTCTAAGTAATGATTTAATAGGACATTTTGGGCAGGACTCTCATGCTTTTACTAACAGTTTCCCTTTTCGTTAAGGATGGCACAATGAGTGGACCCCACCAGCAGCTGGTAATTTTAGAGATGATTAGTGGACCCAACATGTGTGTTTAAGATTAGCTCGAGTTTTGTAGGCCTGGTTTGAAAAGGAAGAAACAAAACAAAACAAGAAAAACCTCCATGTTCAAAATTACAGAGCATGCAGGGCTCACATTTTCATAGAACCACTTAAAAATGAAAGGTCAAACTAATCACTCCAACACCAAGAATCAGCTTTCTTGTCAGCACGATTCAAAGAGGTGCTTTTACTCTCCATGATCATACCTTTCTTGGCAGAATCCCAGAATGCACTTGGCACCATGACAACCATGAGGCAGGCACAACATCTCGGATGGTGTCTGTGTCCTTCCTGAAAGGGAGTGAGGCTCCTGCACAGCGAGGTGGCCCACACCTCTAACCTGGGCACACCTGCACATGGGCATGGGCTCACCCATCAAGACAACAGAACTCCCCTGTGCTCTGGTAGTCACATGCTATAGAATCAGTGAGTTCTCAGGAGTGCTGAGGGAAACAGACAGGAAATCACTTCATAAAGCCCTAATGCAAATATTTCATTGGGTTATGGTCTGAATGTTTGCGTCTCCCCCAAATTCCTATGTTGAAAAACCTAACGCCCAAGGTGACAGTATTAGAAGGTGGTGGTGGGGACCTCTGGGAGGTGATTAGGTCGTAAAGATGGAACCCACGTGAATGGAATTCATGCCCTTATACAAGAGACTCCACAGAGCTCCTTCACCCCTTCCCTCTGTGAGGACGCGACGAGAAGTCTACAGTCCGGAAGACAGCCCTTGTCTGCCCATGCCGGCACCCTGATCTTGGGCTTCCAGCCTCCAGAACTGTGAGAAATATGTTTCTGTTATTTCTAAGCTACCCAGTGTATTTTATGGTATTTTATTATATATAGCAACCCAAACCGATCAAGACAATTGCTTATTATAACTTCTGCAGTTCTAAGTTATCAAGAAAGAACACTGTTGTGGGAGAGACACTGAAGTGTTCACTTCTAAATCTATTTGGGTACAATACATAAGGCCCTAGGCTGTATTTCATAAGAAGCAATATGCTACAGTTCTCTAACTTTTTAAAAGAAGGATAGTCGTGAGCTTGCAGATTTACATTACTGGGTGAAGATGGAATTAATAAGTAGAGCTCACTAGAACTAATAGCAAAGTAGAACAGAGCACCTGGCCCAGTGGTAGGCACTCACAAATGTTGTTGAATTATTTTCCTTTTTTTTTTTAAAGATTTTTTTAAATTTATTTATTTGACAGAGAGAGGCACAGCAAGACAGGGAACAGAAGCAGGGGGAGTGGGAGAGGGAGAAGCAGGCTTCCCGCCAAGCAGGGAGGCCAATGTGGGGCTCGATCCCAGGACCCTGAGATCATGACCTGAGCCGAAGGCAGACGCTTAACGACTGAGCCACCCAGGTGCCCCGAATTATTTTCCTTAAGAATTTATGCCATTCAGCTTCGTCGTGTATTTTGGGTGTGGTGTCCCTGGTGGTCAGCCTCAGTTGGCACAACACCGTGCCCAACTATATTCTAAGGCTCAAGACTCACCTTCAGGTACCTAGTTCTGAGAGGCAGGAACCATTGTCTAAAGGGATGGAGGGTGCAGAGCTGAGCCGAGCAGGGTGAAAGTGAAAAATAGAACACAGACCAAGAGGGATGCCCATGTGACTCTAGAGTAGATTTTCATACGTTGCTAGGAAATTGTCTTTGAAGGCAATTCCAAAGAAGAATTCTAAAAATGCAATACAGCAGCATACGAGTGACGGTACAACTGCCTAAGGGTGTTGCTAAGAAAGGCAGCATCACCTGAATATATACATTCAGTGCTCCAGCCACCCAAGATTAATGGTTATTCTTAAATGAGGCCATGCATTACGCACCTTGAAGCTTTTGCACATGCAGTTCCCGCTACCGAGAAAGTCTTTCTTTTCCCGATCTTTAAGATTCTACTAATACCTTTCTTATGCTCCTGGGTGCAATTAGCAGATTCCTTCCTATGAGCCCTTGCAGATTCAAGACAGAAATTTAGAGCATGTACATTTGAAATTCTCAGTTTCCACGTCTATCTTTCTCATTTGTCTGTGAGTTCCTGGAGAACATCTTGGTATTTCCAACCCACTGCCTTGCCCATTATAAACAATTATCTAGAATAACTCCCCTAGCCCCTTACCTTCACATTTCTCATTCCCTTTATAGCACTGTATCTGGATTGTTTGTTTTCTTGTGTATCATCCGTCTCATCTGCTGAAATGCAGGCTTCAGCGCAGTAAGAACTTGTCTGACTTGCTCACTGTTCTATTCCCAGTACTTGAACCTGCTCGCATATTGTATGTGCTCCACGGTAATTTACTGAATGAATGAATTATAGGTACTAAATAATGTTTATCAAGTGAATGAGCAAACAACTAATCATGCATTTGTTTTTAAAAATCACTAAATTATTTATAATCAAAAAGATGTTCAACCCCTAAAAGATGATGTAAACACAGATTCCTGTGACAGTTTCATTCTGGACTTAGAGCTGTTGGATTTTAGATAAAATTATCTTTCAATCCAGTTATTCAAGCTAAAGCTATAAAGCTTGAAATGGAGGAAAAACAACATGGCCGAGGGTTCAATGGTGGAAAACCAAGTTCCAGAAGAAGTTGGCTTCTAGGGGCACCTGGGTGGCTCAGTCGGTTAAGTGTCTGCCTTTCGCTCCAGTCATGATCCCAGGGTCATGGGATCCAGCCCCGAGTCTGGCTCCCTGCTCAGTGGAGAGTCTGCTTCTCCTTCTCCCTCTGCCCCAAGCCCTCCCCAACCCCACCCCCCAGCTTGTGCGCACTCTCTCCCAAATAAATAAGTAAAACCTTAAAAAAAAAAAAAAGTTGGGGCGCCTGGGTGGCTCAGTCGTTAAGCGTCTGCCTTCAGCTCAGGTCATGATCCCAGGGTCCTGGGATCAAGCCCCGCATCAGGCTCCTTGCTCAGTGGGAAGCTTGCTTTTCCCTCTCCCACTCCCCCTGCTTGTGTTCCCTCTCTCGCTGTGTCTCTCTCTGTCAAATAAATAAATAAAATCTTAAAAAAAAAAAAAAGTTGGCTTCTAAAATTCTAAGGCCTGCTTTCTCAGAATAATATAAGGGTACAGGATGAGGTTTCCAGAAACCTGAATAACTAGCAATTCTTTTTAAGGCTCTTCTTTTGCTAAAAGAAAAATTTAAATATAGGGACATCTGGGTGGCTCAGTTGGTTAAGCGTCCGACTGTTGATTTCGGCTTAGGTCATGATCTCCAGGTCATGAGATGGAGCCCTGTGTCAGGCTCTGAGCTGGGCATGGAGTCAGCTTAAGATTCTCTCCCCTTGAGATTCTCTCCCTCTGCCCTTTCCCCACCACCCCGCACTCACGCGCGCTCTCTCTCTCTCAAAAACAAAACCAAAAAAAGCTTAAATATAAAATGGAGAAAACAACAAAATACAACTTTATGTATTAGAACCTAAACTTTGAACGAATACCTGTTCCTTCAACTTCTGATCTCTTCTAGGGAAAAGACAAAAAACAGGAATTATGAATACATTATTTTATGTCTTTGCTTGAAGTTCATTTTTACATGTTTAGTTATTTAAACTTTAGAATGACTTATTATTTATTGCTTTATTTAATCAAGTTTATATAAACTTTAGAAAGGTGTTTTTATAATTTAGAGTTGGTTAAATATGGAATTACCTTATAACCTTATAATTACCTTGATACCTTATATCAAGCTTATAAGCTTGATAATAGAGTCTTAGTTAAAATTACACATATATATGAATTTTATATTCTATTTACAGGGAAATTGAGATTGATTTACAATCAATCAATTGTACTTACGACTTACGACCTTTTTTTGTGAAATTTCTTTGTGAAATTAAAAACTAGGCTAACTACAAATCTTTTCACTTTTTGGAGACCAACTCAGGTCTGATTTTTCCCATCAAGCTTTTCCTAGAAACCACAATTTATGCAATTCTTTCTCCCTTCCTAACTTTGGCAGCACTATTGTTGGGTATGTATTTTTATTCCATTTTCAATCTACCACAGACAGTAGATCTTTGGCCTTCATGGATTTAATACAGTTGTTACTGTGCGTGACCCTGAATGCTGATGACTTGCAGTCATTTTTGATTTTGCTAGGGGCCAGTTCTGAAGGTGCGGGCTGACTGCCCTCCCCAGACCCGTCAGTTTGGCTCTGCTGTTCCCCTCCTGCCTGACGTCATTAAAGACACACCCACACACCATACATGTACGCTCTACTCCGTTTCTTTTTGGAAAATGGCCTAAAAAGGCAAATGATAGTACTGATTATGAAAGTGATGGTTTTCTGCCAGAAAATAATAGAAGTTAGAGATAAACAATAGAATACTGATTTGGTAGTTCTGAGTCACACAGTGAAGTCAGTAATTTGGTGAAAGGACCAGGGCAAATCCTTTTTACCACATTTAATGAAAGAAAATATATACATATATTTTAGTAGCACTCACAGATTGGGGCTTTCTAAAGGCCTCTATATACATCCCACTTCAAAACTACTGCTTAGAAGGGAGAGCTACCTGCCTTCTCATACTGCTTTCAATTTACTGCCTGCACTGCGCCAGACAGTGACACAAAATATTTCATTTAAGCCATACAAATTCTCTTTTGAGGTAAGTATTAATGTCTTTTTTATAGACACAAAGGATCAAAGACTTAAAAAAAAAAAAAAAAACCAAAACTTGCCTAAAGTCACTCAACCAGTGAGTAACAAAGCAGGGATTAAAATGCAGGTAGGTCCCCAACCAAAGCCCTGCTCTCCCAGCCTCTATATCCTGCTTCACCAGCCTTCCCTGCCTCCTACACACTCATTCAGTTAGTTCTTATTGGATTTATTTGACTCTAACCTTATTTCAAGGTTCTCCAAATTCACCTTAGCCAAAAGGCTTGGTTCCTGAATTCAACAGCTAAGATAGAAACAATTACAGTGTCCACTGTCTTCACACACACACCCATATACACACCAAGGACATTTTATGTGTTCTGAGCACTGACACTATTAACTTCGTGTTGTCTTTGTGTTGTGTGTCTGTGTTGGGAGATCTGGGTACACAAAACAAAATGTTCATCTGAAGTTTTTGTGAAACACAGACAGGCCTACATGCTCCATCTTCACTGATGGAATCCCCTGACACATTTTTTTTCCACTGCCTCTGATAAAGATTGGGTTGATTTGCATTTCTCCCTTCCAAACCCATTACTGCTAATGAGCAGAAAGCAGCCCTAAGGTAGACAGCTAACCAGGGAAAAGGAAGTATAGTAAAGTGTCTAGGGAAGCTGCAACTGAGAAGCATCGGAGTATGGTTCACACAAGATGTAGTCCGTCTCTACGTGGAACAAAGAAGAAGTGAGGAATGGGGAGGTGGGGGGTAGGAGAGGGAGGCTGGAGAGGTAGATGAACTACACAGTCCCATGTTTTGTAAGCCAAAATAAAGTCTCTTGACAGACAAGTGCAATAAGAAGCACTGTTCGTGCTATCCTAGAAGTCTTTCAGGACAAGAGGAAAGTGTCCATACTAATTAGGGCAAGAGAGGCGTTGGCCAATGGGTCATCATGACCAGAAACCAACTCTCCTCTCGTCTTCTCTTCCTGATACTCCCCAAGGTTTCACTCTGTCATTCTCTTATTTTCCCAGAGATCTCTTCCACCCTTTGATCTTTTCTAGAAGGTATTCCCAATCTCTATCCTGACCTCCCATCTCACCGAAGTTCCACACCAGCAGGCCCCCATGATCCCCAATGGCGAAACAACAATAAAAGGATTGTATACTTGCACAATTCTGAATTGTTCTTAGGACACTTTACATGGATGGCGAGGTATACTGGGCGGACCAAATCACGCCCTGGGCTGAAAATCAGAGATACATGAATTTTAGTCTCACACTTCATGCAAACTAGCTACATGATTATGGTCAAGTAACATAAAATTGCCAATTCATGTTCTTTTTTTTCTGTCCCTCCTAGCTCTAAAACTCTGTAAGAATATGATTCTTAGAACCCATGGAATAAGTAAGGCATGTATCTGAATTGTGTTATTTACACCTGAGTCTAGAGCCCCCCCTTTTCTGACTTTTAATTTAGTGTTCTCATTAGGAAGGATGATAAATTCATAAAACCTAACAGCCACTCAAAGACCATCACTCCTGCGGCTCACTCAGGAAATTGAGAAGCTTGACATTTTCAAATGAGGGAATCCCTAAGTTTCACCGAGTTTATGGTCCGAGAAGTCTCATGTGGAAAGATGATTTTTTAAAACACAGAAATGAGGGTCAGGTGCCCGGGGCTGCTCCTCTCTTCTTCCAAGAAAGCCATGTTGAACATGCAAAGTGAGACTGTACTCTATTCTCAGAGAAATCTATTGCAGTGTCTACCGGTAACAGCAATACATTTCTGGCTACTACCACTAGTCCACTGACTCACTCATTTGACAACACAGACACTGTCTAGGCACGGAAGCAACAGGCCTAAACAAGAAATTGCCTCTTTTCTCTGCAAGGTTGTACCTGCAGGACCAAAACAGATCAAGGAATATTTTAGGGTCTCTCCCTGAATCCTTATGAAAGGGAAATGAGTAAGAGTAATTCTGAGAATCCTGCTTGACCTCTGAGACTCCATAAAGACCCTCATTTTCATCTCGACTCAGGCCCTATGTCAATATGGATGTTCTTAAATCAGACTCTAGAACTCTAGATACATCTGTATTCCTACTCCTAATTCTACATAAAATCAATAAAGGACTTCAAACTTCATCACTTGGCTTCAGCTTACCAAACCTGAAAATACCAACTTGAAAGAGTTTCAGGATTAAAAATGAAACATGTGAATTTGCATTGCATTTGTAATATTGCAGCCTAGTCCTATTAGAAGTAATAAAAAGCCCAAGCCAAAAATGTAAGCCTGCAAAGGGACTCTGAAAATGACACTGGGAATTTTTAAAGCATTAAAAAATAATTCTTCCATGGTGTGGGGGAGAAAGTCATGAGTAAATGCCAGGGTGAGTTACTAGGATTTGAATATAGCTGTAAATGAAAGGAAACTTTTGGTGGCGGCTAGAGCCCCCTGCATGTCCCAGAACTGGCTACTCTCTTTGCCCCCTGAAGATCCTCTGTACGTGGGCTGGAATGTCTTTCCCCACGTGAACACACAAGGGATTACAGCAGATATTGTTGGTCCTCTGCCAAAATTCCCTTTTCTAGGTTGGAGCCTTCACCCTTCACATGATGTGAATAATGACTGCCCACAGTAGAAGCCTTCTCTTCCTCTAGAGAGCTGCCCGTGGCAGACAGGAGTGGCCTCTCTTCACCTGCAAAGTAGCCTACAGCCAGTGGCTGACTCATAGGGGAATATAAAATCCCAACTCTTCCATGTAAGGTGGAGGGGGCTCTGTGCTGCCCTTCATGCTCCAGAGCCCCCTGTGGGATTGGGATGAGGCTAGACTCTAGCTGATAGTACATCTTTGCTTAGCTTCCTCCCCCGCATCTCTTGCTTCAATAGTTGCCTTACAGATTTCTCCTGAGTGTCCTTCCTCAGTACATCCCTCCCCAAGAATCGCCATCTCCAACTTGGCTTCTGAAGAATCCTAAGACACTGATCAATGTATCGTAAGGCCTAAAATTTCATGTACTGCCTTGACCTCTTTGAGCCTCCCAGGGCTCCTGCTCTCATCAGATATGCCCACCACCCCAGTTCCCTGTACTCCCCCTAGTCCTTACCCTAATGGGTTTTACTTCTCGGACAGCCTGCAAAATGATTCAAACAAGCCAATCCCATACTCCCATGGGAACCAGAGTGCATCTCACCCACTTGTTACTACAAAGCCTGTCTCACTGTCCCTGTTGTTTCCCTCTGCCCCCTAATAAACCCTATGTGGTCCGGCAAGACTTGCAGCATCCTCCCCAGACTCTGAGTAAATGTAACTCATGAGCTGCTGCCAGGTTCCTCTGTCCAATGTTTGGTGTCATGAGTTCTGCCATCTCCTGCTATTTACAGTGGCAATCTCTCCCTCACCAAAGGGGTGAATAGGAGGTGATTGGAATAATCAGGTAATGGAAATCAATAGGAAAATCTTTTTTTTCTTCACTAAAGAGAGGGAGTTTTTCTGGAAGAGATCTATTTCATAAAGGTAGGGTCATCTGCAATGACCAATAAGATAAAGTTTAGCAGAGTGTGCCGGCCATACAACCAGGCACAGAGAGCTTTCAATCTTGAGTTCTACACACCTCTCCCAAGAGACCAAGTAGGGCTCATATGATTTTGTGGGAATCAGCCCTACAGGAACAAAATGGGCAGCGCTGATGTGTCCACCTTGGTGACAATGACTCCCATTACTAAATTGCACTGTGAAGTCACGCAGAAAAGTGGGCATATTTCCATCCTTCCATTATAGCTGCCTCTCTGCCACCTACCCACCCCAATTTTAGATCCCTGATTTTTCAGAGAATGGAAGATGGGGGCAATTTGCATTCACACTGGCACATTTGCTTGTAACACTTGTAGTGAAAGACTAACAGGAAGATAACCAAGCTGTTGCTGGTTTTCCTCAGTCTTGCTCCATCTCAGAGGTGATTCACTCAGGAACTTGATGACTGCCTTTTAAAGCAGCACAACAGGTCCATTAGCACTTAATTGCATTAACAGTCTGTGTTTCCTAGCATAACAAACAGTCTTGATTTAGGGATGATGCAAGTCAGGGATAGCGTGAACTACAGTAGCTCTATTTCTATTTATCAGATGGGAGTTCCCTCAGGTCAGAGACTATTTTCTCCATGGAAGAAGTGGTGGGAAATTCCTACGTAGGTGATTTTTAGGCAGATGGTGGAGCTGATATATTTAGAGGCTCCAGAAATATCGTTCCCTTAATTACACTGTCAAGATCTTGATTACTGGCAGCCCGTTTCACTGAGGCCAAGGCTATTCTACATTTGCATTCGAGATTGCTCTAAGATAGCTGGACAGTGCAGCTACAGGATGAAATTACTTGGTTGGTGATATTCATGTGGATTTTTAGGGGTGGGGGGGGATGAATAAATTGCTATTATTGGAACTGAAAACTAATGATGGTCTAGTGAATTATGTGAGAATATAGGGAAAATATGTTGACAGATGGGAGATGGATAGATAGAGGTGGATGGATAGGGACAGATAGAGAGCTGGATGGATGGAGAGAGGGATGAGAGAGATGGAGGTGGATATGGATGGAAAAACAGATATAGGGTGAGATGGATAGACAGAGAGAGAGAGAGATGGTTCTGCCTTTGCACAGCAGTGCTGGACAATAAAAATGACTGTGCAAGCTGAAACCATACCAAGTGATCTCAATCACTTGGAAAAACTAGGATTGTTCTCTGGACATTTAAAATTTTTTATTACCACATTAAAAATTGTCTTCCTGTCAGTTGTAAGTATATACAGAAATGAAAAAAAAAAAAAAGTAAAACCTATTTACTTAGTAATTTATCCCTTAAGACATTAGAAAGATTGAGAATTAATGTGTTTTATTTCTTTGTCAAAAACTTGAGAGTGGTATGAGCAGTGCTTGTTGCCTTCTCTTCATCACATAACTTAGGATTCTGAGTGAGTGTCTTTTCCATGCCTTGACAAGCCATCCTACTCCTTTCTAAGTCTGGATCAGCCAGCAACATTTTATCCTTTCTACTTTCAGTGATGCGAAATGTCTCTGAGAGTTCCCATGCTGTGAAGCTTCTCACTTCTTCTGGGGCATCTTCATCCTTTCTTCACTGACTTCTGGCTGCATATCAAGAGTCTCTTGAATAGCACCAGCATCGACGCCCCCAAGGTCAAGTAGTTCTTCTGTAATTCCATTTATGTTTGATTTGAAGCTCACTTCCACAATGATCACTTTTCATTTTACTGTACTTCCACCTTTTTTGGACAACTCCCCCTTTCTATTATCCATTCTTATAAAATGTCATAGATTCATCACCACAAAACAAGGAGGAAACACTACTACCCACTTTGCAGTCTGTGTGAATGAACAGACATGTGGTGACCGATCACTGACAGATTTTGAGAGAAGACACAGGATTGTTCACAATGTGATGCATGTCAGCTATTTACATAGTGATTTTCTGAATGAAAAGTTTGCTTTATAAAATTACTTGCAGTTAATAGACTATTGTAACTGAAATTTGAACTGTGTTGTTGAGAGACTGGGGATATCGACTTGAACCATGATAACTGAATTCATAGATATTGGAAACATTCAAAGCAAGGCCAACTCTGTGTGTGTGTGCATGTTTGTGTGTGTATTTTAGTCTTCCCCTAACCTGTCCTATCAAAGACAATTTCAGTCTTTGTTGGACCTGTTCACTGGACTTCTGTAGAACAAAACAGGAAGAAAGAGGAGAAGGGCAGAGGATTATTGTGTGGACAGTAAAAACTGGGACCAGCCAGATAGGTGTAACTGAATGACATAGTCAAGGTTGGACAGGAAGAACAGAGAAGAGAGAATCTCTTCTTGAATCTCTTCTTGGATTTCTTCTTTTAGGGTCATGAAAGGAATGAAAGTAGTTCAAGATTAGGATGGAAGTGGATAGGAGAGAAAAGATCTTAATAAGGGTTGTCCTTTGCTGATATGTGAGTGCCCCCTGCTATGGACTGAATACCTTCTCTTCCAAATTCATGTGTTGAAGCCCTAATGTGATGATATTTGCAGTAGGGCCTTCGGGAGGTAATCAGGTCATGAGGATGGAGCCCCCATAATAGGATTAGTGTCCTTACAAGAAGAAGAGAGCTACCATTCCTCTCCTTCTGCCAAGTGAGGAAACAATGAAAGGGCTGTCTATAAATCAGAAAGAGGACTTCACCAGTACTCAACTCTGCTGGCATCCTGATCTCAGACTTCCAGCCTCCAGAACTGCGAGAAATAAATTTCTGTTTATAAGCTACCCAGCATACCATACACTGATTCAGCAGCCTGAATGGATGAAGACACCCTTTATTTTCATAAAGACACATAAAAGACTTGAGTTTTTTTGATATGTCTCTCCATTATGAAACAATGCTTTTGGTATGTGATACTGCTCTGACGCTGGATTCTGGCGGTCTCACGCAGATGGACACATGTTCCCTGGGTCCCTGTATGAGCTCAGCTTAGTGAAGAATTCTGGACTTGAGGATTAGAAAGAAGGGCTCACACTGTCTCTGCCACTTGCTGGAAGAGTGAAGTTACTCAACTTCTGCAGGCTTGCCTCATAGGATAGGAATTATTTAAAGCACATTGCCTGCGACAGACTAGGCACACAATAAATACTAATTACCAACTTCCCTTCCTCCAATAACACCCTAGGAAGGCACAGCTATATAAATGTTCCCATTTTTAAAAATCTGAAGTGGAAATGAGGAAAGCTGAGAATTGAATTTGCATCTCAGAGCTCCCAACTGGGTTTTTTTGTTTCTTTCCTTGTGTTGTGCTTTTGTGTTTTTAACCTGACAAGAAATGGTTTGCAAACTAAGATAACAAGGTAAAGCAAAGGCAACACCTGATGCACTGAGCACAAAACAGAATCCAACAATTTTGCCTGCCCCTGTTGATTAGTGTTTTTCTAAGTAGCAAGAGAGTCAGAGCCTAGTTTGTTTTTCTCTTGTCTGAAATTGGACCGTGGAAAACACCTCAGTAATAATAACTACAAAAAGATTAAAGAACGATGATTGAAAAACTATGTTTGGGGCATATTATATTTTACAGTTCTGGGTGAAAATTAGCATTGATAGGCCCTTTGGGGATAGATTGGGGCTTGGAAGGAGGTAAAAGGTTTAAGACCAATAAGAACAAGGGAAAGACCACATTGGTACACCTGACCCATCTACAGGTGAGGGTACTCACAGGGAAAGAAGCACAGGGACTGGGCTGTTACTGTCATAGTTCCAAGGACCAGGAAGTGAAGGAAACAACAATAACAACAACAAAAAATGGCCCTAGCTCAAAGGCTGTTGGCCCACTGCTGACCTTGACACTGTAGGGAGTCCAAAGAATGGCTATGAGAGTTCAAGGAAAGACTAAAATCAATTGCAATGGATAAGCTGCACTGGATTCTTTTAAAAATTAAAGAAATAATGATATCACCGTATTGTTCTACTCTCTAATTATTCCTGTATCTTGATTTAGAGTGTGACTTTAGATCAAACACTTTCCATTCTCTGGGTCATCATCTGTTCAAAGAAGAAGTCGGTTTAGATCACTGTCATGGCTCAGGCTGCTATCACAGAATACCACAGACTGGGTGCCTTAAACAACAAACACTTATTTCTCATAGTTCTGGAGGCTGGAAGTGCAAGATCAGGGTACCAACATGGGGTTCCGGTGAGGGCCCTCTTCCTGGCCTGTGGAAAGCTACCTTCTTGCTGTATCCTCACACGGTAGAGAGAGTGTGCTCTGGTCTCTTCATCCCCAAGAAAGGCACCAATCCCATCGCGGGCACTCTATGCTCATGACCTCATCCGAGCCTCATTACCTCCCAAAGGCCCAACCTTCAAATATTATCACGTTGAGGATGAGGGCTTCAACATATGGATTTGGGGGGACAGGAATGTTCAGTCCCTAGCAATTACCTCTGAGTCCCTTCTCTCTGATACTGTATATGAAGGTTCCCTATTGCCCACCAAATCAAATTCAAATCATCCGTCCAGCTTTCAAGATCTTCCATAATTGGATGTTATCCAAGGTACCAGATGTGTTTGATGAACACTCGCCTCCCTTTAGATCAGTCTCTAGCATGCCTTCACTATAAGCTGTATTAATCGATTACCTCCAACTTTTTCCATGTTCATTCTCCTCTCTTGGAGTGCACTGAATTCTCTCCATTGCCTCAAGGACTAGCCATTTTGTGGGAGCCATTCTTCCAGTCCTCAGACTATGTCACAGGGAAGAATAACATTAATATAAAGTTTTCCTCCTGTGTAGTATAGAGGAGGTTTTAGGATTAGCATAGACAGGGATTTTAAAAGCGAAGTTGTTGTTGTTTCATATTGTTTTAGTTCATGTAAATGCCAGTTCTAAAAATTTGAAATTAAATTTAATATGTACAAATCATGTCCCAGAGCTGCTGTTATTAATCACAAAATCAAAGATTAACAGCATAGGAAAAGACAAAGGACAACAATTTAAGGTAAATTACAGCCGAATATATATAGGATCACACTTTATATCTTTACAAATACCAAGCAAATTCTCTGGTATTTGTGATAATATAAGAAGGGCACAGTATTAAGGATTTGCCATTCATTGTAACATTCTGCTGAAAACCATTTGTATGCCTCCACACTAGAATTCAGTATTAAATATTTAATCAAAAGAGATTCCAGCTTGGATTTTTTTCCCTAGGACTTGATCTATGGTAATCTTTTAAGAAGTTCAGAAGCAGAAGGCAATAAAAGACATTCCTGCTTCTTATAATTGTCCATGGTAAGTCATTATTGCTCGTAGGAATACAACACATAATACAACTTGAAGAAACATCTGTAATGGTTACCTGAAATTATAAGAACAATACTATTCTAAAACCAAAAAGAGGTTTTTATGAGCCTTTATTACTGCCCCATGGGAATGCCTGAGAATGTGTCTACTGATAATATGGTATAAACAGACAACTTGTAAGTGAGGAAATGGAAACTTTGGAAAAAATTTCAACATCATTAATAACAATACGATTGTATTTTCCAACCATCCAAATAGTAATGAAGTTTGTGTTAAAAGAGATGAAAAGAAAACAAAACAAAACACCTCCAGGAGTTGAGAGCAGCTCAGTCCCTTGGACTTGGAGGTAGAGAGATATGTGTGCTGGACAGCTCCCTTTGCCCCTCCAAGTCTGGTCTCTACCCTTTTCCAGACCCTGCTTGTGCCTTTGGAGACAGAGCTTATCAGAAAACATCAATGGGGGCGCCTGGGTGGCTCAGTTGGTTAAGCAACTGCCTTCGGCTCAGGTCATGATCCTGGAGTCCCGGGATCGAGTCCCACATCGGGCTCCCTGCTCGGCGGGGAGTCTGCTTCTCCCTCCGACCCTCCTCCCTCTCGTGCTCTCTGTCTCTCATTCTCTCTGTCTCAAATGGATGAATAGAATCTTTAAAAAAAAAAATTGTAAAGAAGAAGAAGAAGAGATAGTAGGAAGGGAAAAATGAAGGGGGGACAATCTGAGGGGGAGAAGAACCATGAGAGACTGTGGACTCTGGGAAACAAACTGAGGGTTTTAGAGGGGAGGGGGTAGGGGGATGGGTTAGCATGGTGATGGTTATTAAGGAGGGCATGTATTGCATGAAGCACTGGGTGTTATACGCAAACAATGAATCATGGA